>NC_058102.1:31224621-31527651 GCF_020171115.1 Neogale vison | reverse complement strand
AACTGCAAAGTAAAGAAAGCTTCAGAAAACAAGGCAAAGACAAAGAAGGTTAGTGATCCAGTCAACTTGAGGCAGTTTTATGGAAGTAAGCTTTAACCCTCAGGAGACTGAGGCAGGGATCACATGGAATAAGAAATTACACTAATTCAAAGGGGGTACCAGGAAGACAGAAGTAAGTAGAAGGAGGTACAGTGACAGACATCAAGGCAGCCTTGTCAGCTGTCTTGCTGAGAACAAGCACCATGTTGTCTATGTGCCTTTTCTTAAAATGAGATTAAAGGGTGATTAGAGGTACTGAAAAATAACCTGTGGCGACAGAAAGTGAAATGAAGTACATAATCAAGAAATATCTCAACTAAAGTGTTGCTGATTCTTTTTTTTTTTTTTTTTTTTTTTAAGATTTTATTTATTTATTTGAGAGAGAGAGACAGTGAGAGAGAGAACGAGCGAGGAGAAGGTCAGAGAGCGAAGCAGACTCCCCATGGAGCTGGGAGCCTGATGCGGGACTCGATCCCGGGACTCCAGGATCACGCCCTGAGCCGAAGGCAGTCGTCCAACCAACTGAGCCACCCAGGCGTCCCTGATTCTGAAGATTTCTTACAGCAGGAATTGTTAGGTCATTTGTGAGTTACAGACAGGGCATATCCATCAGAAAAGAATGACAACCCAGGATAGAAGCAGATGAAATCTCTGCAAACAGTGGTCCTGGCGAGACCAGAAACTGTCAACTGAAACAGAAGTTAGAATTTCCTGCTCTATCTGTTCTGTTTGTATTTGGTCACTAAGTGGAGTTTCCCTTGGAAAATAGTTTGAGTTAGACACACTATCAATAGTGAGTAGCATCATAGATGAAAGATGTTCACAGAAAAAGCATAAAGAATCATTTTAGACACTCAAAATAGCAGAGGCAAACAAAGTCACCAACAGGAGAAGGAGCATAAAAATGAGTAACATATAAAGAGAATTAAATGGTTCTTATAAATTTGTCGAAATGATCTTCCTGCCTCAGAAGTTTTGAACATACCAGTATCACTCTTCCTCTCTGCTACAATACAGTGCTGCTAAGAACAACTGGTCAACTACTGACTAATTCACCGTAAAAAAAACAATTCAACAAATAACATTTTCTTGGGAAGCAATAATATATGCTAAGTATGTTCAGATTATGTAAACTATTTATTTAAATATTAATAATTTAAAATGTGTATATTATTCAAGTTTATGTAATACTCAATAGTGTAGAATGCTCAAATCTCTATATAGTAGATGTAAATAGACTATTATATGATGGCTAATATTTTTCCTGTAGCAATGCTTAAGCATTCCTTAAGCAATGCTTAAGGAATTTACAATACTCCTACTACATCCTGTTACACTTCTAGGTTTCTGGCATAAGGTCCTACCAGACTACCTTCCCACACTTAACGAGGTTCTAGAAAATAAACAAAAGAGTAGATTTTGGAGAGAACTTAAAACTTGGAAGACAGAACCACTGACGAGTGCATTTTGCATGTGGGGGGAGGGTGGTGCTATGGGGAGGGGACAGTCTACAGTTGCAGTGACCTGTCATCTTTTTGGCCAAGAAAACCAGAGACAGAGCCCAAAGTCTGGAAAGTAAGACAGGAATTCCAGAAAGAAAATAACCAGCAAAAAGGAACTCCAAATTCTGTTAAAAACTCTACCAGACTGACCTTTTAAATGGAAGGCTTGAGAAGTTAGAGGAAAGTATGAGTGATCTTAAAAAAGATAAATAGCAATTATCCAATCAGGAGGAGAAAATATAAAAAAAAAATTAGAGGGAAAATGAAAAAAGCCTCAAAAACCTGTGGACACTATCAAAAGATCTAACATGTGTCACTGGAGTCCCAGAGAAAATGGGACAAAAAAAATAACAGAAGAACTAAAAAAGAGGAAACTTTTCAACTGTAGTAAATAGCACAAGTAAACAGACTGAAGAAACTCAGCAAACCCCAAACAACATACACGCATACAAATATATGCATGCACACACATACCTACACACACACCAATGCACACTATAGTGAAAACCAAGTAACAGAGGAAGTTCTGAAAGCCTGAGAAATCGACATGTAACAAACAGGGGAACAGTGAACAATGACTCAAATGACTATAAATGTCTCATCAGAAACAATGAAGGCCAGAGAACAGCTGAACAACATCTTTAAAGCAGGAAACAACAAAATAAAACCTATGTAGAAAAAACTTACATTAACTAGTCTTTCAAGACTAGGGATGATTAGAGATGTTTCTGCTCCTTTAACATCAGGATCTTTTTGCATTTCCTTAATAGCTTGCAATATTTCTTTCATACCTTCTTCCAGCTGCTTATTTTCTTCAGCTAATTCTTTTACTAAAATGACATATTTTTCTCATTCAATGAGTACCTTCTTCACAACTTACACTACTCTATACAAATAACAAATATATCACATATAGAAAAAATACCCATTTGGAAATGCCAAAGTAAATAAATGTACAAAATAATCACCTATAAATCCAATGTGTGAATAGTTGAATTCAATGATACACCTATTTAAATCATGTGCATATATGTTTCACTGTTGAAAGAAATCATAAACATACTTTGTCTTCACTTCATTAAACATCTTTTAAATTCATTTTTTAACTCCAAGTTCATTAAACAAATAAGAAAAACTGACTCATTTATCACCACAAAAAATTCCCATTATAACTTTGACAATGAATATAGCAAGGCAAGCCAAATACATGAATGAGAGACACTGAAGCTTATATATTATGGAGGTAATTAAAGTTAAAACAGACTAGAAAACAAGATGTTTTAAAGTCCTTTTAGATCCATAATTTTTGGTATAGGATAAATAAGTACAGAAAAATAAGAAACAATAATAACTTACATTTATTCTGAAATTTGGTTATTATTGTTCTACCTCTTTCTAAATCTCTTTCCTTTTCAATTAGTTCTCTTGAAAGAAATTCATTCTGTACAGAACACAAAGAATAAAATTGATTTTTTTAAACAAAATATCACTACAGTTTTCAAGTTAAAAAATTTTGACTAATTGAGGTATAATACACCAGAGATAAGCTATTACAGTAGTAATAACAATAAAACCCAAAAGGTAAAACAGCTGGTGGTCTTGCTCCCACTTTCTCCCTTTACCCACTCCCACAGCAAAAGGCAAAGATACAATGAAAGTTTTTGTCTTTAGTACCACAATCATCTCTTTTAATAGTCTGCCTTTATACTACCTGTTCTGCCTGGGTTCTATGACGTTCAAGCTCTATTTCTGCGCTTCTATTCTGTGCTTCCTTGACCAATAAATCCTGTGCTATGACTTCATTCTAAAGGAATAATTAATAAATTAGGCAAGTCAATGATTTCATGTCAAACTCGCTGCAGTTTTAAATTTTTAAAAAATGTGTATAAATTTATGTTATGTGCAAGCATAAAAAAATTCTTATTACAATTATTGCTTAGAGAACTTTGTTAGGAAGTCATTAAAAAAAAAAAAGAGTTAATAAAAAAGGTGATCTCAGTAACAGAATCTGGAGGAAAGCTCACCTGAGATCTAAGAAATACTAGTTCTCTCCGTAGCTGTTCTATAAGATTTTCAAGTGGATCTACCTGAGATGATTTTGATTGTGTAGTAATAGGCACATGGTCCAGAAGATTAACATCAAGTTTACTTTTCAAAATCTCTGTCTGCAAAGGCACTTCACTCTTTCTTAGATCTTCTTTCAAACTGGTATCAGCATATTTTATCTGGTTATGAACCTGTTCATCTTCTGATGTTGCTACTTGTGATTCATCCATGTCAGCTCTATTATCACGAATTTGTTCACAAAATATTGCAGATTTCTGCCTAAGTGATAACTTCTGGATTAAGTCTGAAGCTGTTGATAAGGCCTGTAAAGATGAACTGCTTTTCTGTGTGAAACTAGTCTTCTCAAGTGCCTGACAGCTTCTTGACACTTTCTTCATAGAGTTGTCAGAAAGAGAGTATAAGTAGTCATCTATTTCTTCATGCCTCTCCCTATTAAAGCTATTGACTAATGATTCTAGATTTCTTAGAGATTGTAGACATGGTGCTTTAAAAATCTCCTTTATTGTAATGGTTTCTGGAGGTGAATCATTATCTTTTACTTGTACAGATGAAGAAGGTTTAGTTAGAGAGACAAAAGGATCCACTTCACTTTCTACACTATGTTGAAATTCAGATAACATTCTTGATAATGATCCTATGGTGACATTCTCCTCTGGTTCATTCTGATATGACTGTGGAAAACCAAATGATGGTCTCCTATGTGGCAGCTCTATTTTATCTGAACTCTTAATCTGTATTTAGAGTAAATAAAGTCTCATTAATCAATCTTTGGATCAACAGGTTATTTAAACTTTAAAAAAAAGTTATTTAACAACTATAAAAAGAAGCAATGTCCAAAATCAAGTAACTGGGGAAGAAATGAAAGCACTAATAGTAACATTTTTCTTCTTTTTGCCATAACAATACTGTTTACCTTTGACTGAGCTTCACTCATTGTTTTGAGGCTTGCAAAATCCAATTTCCTTTCTCCTCTTCTATTTTCTTGAGAAAAGTTTTCAGTTAGGTTCAGGTCCTCAACAGTTAATCCTATATATAAAAGAATTAATAATTAGAAAGATAAAATAACTCTCTCATTAATCTAATTCTTAGAAAGTAAAATCAAGGGCTTTAAAAAAGATTTTATTCATATATTTGTCAAAGAGAGAAAGTGAGTGAGCACAGAAGCAGCGGGCAGCAGCAGGCAGAGGGTGAAGCAGACTCCCTGATGAGCAAGGAGCCTAATGCAGGACTCGATCCCAGGACCCTGGGATCATGACCCAAGCTGAAGGCAGACACCCAACCAGCTGAGTCACCCAAGCATCCCAGGAAAATCAAGTTTTAACTCAAACAAAAGGTAGAATATTTCCAAAATCCTTGATCCACATGTAGCCTATACAACCTCCTGATTTAGCTCACTTTTAATAATATGAGAAATTAATATGACTTTTATCTTCTCTTTAATTCTTTACACATTCTATACTTTAATATAGTAAGTACTGAAGTAGTTTAGAGACATATAAAATAGGTAAGAATCATGAATGAGTAAACTGGTTAATACATTAATAATTTAGGAAGTTTTGCCATCCTAGAAATTTTTTGATATATTATAGAGACTGTGATGATTTAAAAAAAATCAAAATAAACAAACCAAAAAAAAGAACAAAGCAACAAACAAAAAGCCCTTCATTATTCAAATACTTGTGGACTTGGGTGAAGTTAAAAAAAAATTCCTTCTCGGGCGCCTGGGTGGCTCGGTGGGTTAAGCCTCTGCCTTCGGCTCAGGTCATGATCTCAGGGTCCTGGGATGGAGTCCCACATTGGGCTCTCTGCTTGGCAGGGAGTCTGCTTCCTCCTCTCTCTCTCTGCCTGCCTCTCTGCCTACTTGGGATCTTGCTCTGTCAAATAAATAAATAAAATCTTAAAAAAAAAAAAAAAATGATTCCTTTAAAAAAAAAATTCCTTCTCTATGATCTTCTTAGAAAAAGGCACTACAATTGCTATTACAAAACTTAACCAATGTTCCCTTGATATCAAATAAGATAAACAAAAATGTTAATTTTTATTCAATAAAACATTGCTTTCCCTTAATAAAGAATAACGTACAAAGAAAGTTTTCAATGTACTGCTTTTAAGGAAGATATTAACAGCAACATATACCAATATAGAAATTACTAAATATCATCATTATTGATCATAGCATATTAGGATTGTGTGGGAGTTAAAAGATTATACTGTAAAGTTTTCAAAAGTTGATGATTCTGAAGTTTTGTTCAATTATTTCATTGTGTTTTTTCTGTTTTTGCCTGTTTCAGATTAAGGACAGAAATCAATGATAATTAAAAACTCTTCATCAGGCCATTATTTCATTTATTAAGTTTGCAGCAGAATCATTATAATATATATAAGATACAAAAAATTTCAGCTCCAGACAATTCATTTTCCAATGATTCTTTCAAGGATTTGGAATAACCGCATATACCTGAAGCTGCAGCTCTTTTTCCTCTTTCTTGAGCCATCTGGCGAATTTTTTTTTTCAGATCCAGTCGTTCTTCCTCTAGACTTTCAATCTATAAATTACAAATTATTAGTATTTCTTTTGGTTCAACCAGAAAATAACTAATTGACTATCACACTTGCCTCTTTCAAAAGAATCTGGTTTTCAGCTCTGTACTGCTGCTGTTTTAGGCTTTTACTATTTCTAAATTCAGTTAAATCAATCATTGTCTTCGGTTCGAGGCCTAAAATAAAAAGCAATATAATTAAAAACTTACCAACATTCAAATGAGCTATAAAAATTCACAAAGCAATTGGTTATCATGAACCAAATGGTTACAATTTATTCAGCCCGCATCACTCAAGAATGAGGTACTTTTTGTGCACGAATTTCCAGATATTTGAACTATAACCTTATAAGTCAACATAATTTTATCACAATTATTAATAGAAGTCCTGACAAAATACATCAGGATCTGTCTTCTCCATGTTAGATTGTCACAAAAGTACTAGAATGTATTAACTCAAAACAGAAGTTATGGAATAAAAGACTTGTGCTCAATTCCCACTTTCAATTATTAACGAAGTTGTAGGAATAATACTGCATTCCTTTTTCTTTTTTCCTTTCTTTGGCTTGTTGTCAAGGTGTTAAAAAATTAATCCATATAAGGTACTTAGTCCAATGCCTGGGACATAGTAGTCATTATTAATATCAGGATCAACTATATTACTCTGATGCCCCCATTGTTCCTCTCTCCTAACTTACTATTACTAAGTAGATATGAAGATTGTCTTAAGCAAGTATTAAGACAAAATCTGGAAGCTTTAAAATACAAAAGGAACATCTGGGTGGCTCAGTCAGTTAAGCACCTAACTTCAGTTCAAGTCATGATCTCAGGGTCCCGGGATGGAGCCCACGTTGGACTCATGGCTCCGCAGGAAGCTGCTTCTCCCTCTGTCATTCTCACTGCTGGTGTGTGTCCTCTCTCTCTCTCTCTTTCTCTCAAATAAAATCTTTTAAAATAAAATATAGGAAATCTGGTGTTTGTGGGAGCTATCTAATTAGTTCAGTCAGCTTCAGCAACTTCCAGTTTGAAGTCAGCTGTGACCCAGTAGGTAAAGTTGTTCAGAAGGCTAATTTGGGGTACTGGCATGATTCTGCATCCTACTTAGATATGTTTTCATAAATAAATCATCTTCATAAAAATTTTATTTTTCCTTCCTATAGAACATAGTTTTCACAAATGATCACTTAATTCTAAGAAAGCATTAATTGGTATTACCAAGTATAATGAAATCAATATTCAGATTTTTATTTTCACTTCAAAGTAGCAATTTAGATTGGACTGTGTAACCGTCCCTCAGAACTACATACTGCTTAAAATATAACCTATGAGAAATTATACTAGTTACCAAGCATGCTTAGATAAAGTCTTAAGAAAAACATGAACTGACTATAGGCCTCTGGGGGACTGGACCATACATCCTTGAAGCCCAGCAGCTGGGGATGCCTGGCTTGCTCAGGGCAAACGTTGCCTGCTTCATTTTTCCGTTATCTCCCCTTCCCCAGAACATCAGCAATTAGTCAGAGAATCCTTTCGTTTGGGCTTAGCTCACTATAGGTCATGTACTACGTAACCAGACATACTTTCCCTTTCTTCTTACATATTTACAAGACTCATGGTCAGTGTGTAATCTACTCCAGCTTTGTTGGTTGTTACCCACTTTCTAATAAATATGAGACTGAGGAGTTGTTCGGGGCGACAGTCTTTTCTATTGTTGTCCCCTGCTACCATTCTCCTGCAGCTCCTTGTTTGTGCCTCATTCTTCCATGCGCTGTCCGGAGGCGGCAGGACTGTCATAATTCAATATGCAAATGAGTTACACTAAATGAACTATTTATTGAAATCAATAAACTCTCAAGCTATATTTACTAATTACTTCTTTGAATCAATAGTAACCTTAAAATACTCAACCAAAGTTAAATTTAAGCAGCATATATCATAAAAGTACTTAACCAGTACTTCCAAATGTCCTCTTGAATTCATCTGAGTGAGAATATTTTGCAAACCAAATGGGTCATACAGACCCTAACTTTGTTGAGGAAAAGGAAGGGGGGAAGTTAACTTCTAATATGTACTATTAGTTTAGTAGACTTTCAGTTTTTAAACAAGGAATTGCTTTTAAGCAGTTTTTAAACAAGCAATTACTTGAAAAGATGCCAGACTGAATAAAGCAGTGCTCCAGGCCAGCCCACCCACATCCCAAACCCATTAAATCCCTAGTCCAACTTCAATCAGAGCAGCTCCACTTTTGTTTTACATATGCTTACAGAAGGGTTAATTTTAGGGGAAAAAAGTACACTCAGCTATTTAAAAATAATACATAAACAAAAAGAAAAATAAAAAATGACTTGACAATTAGGATTGATCAAACTATGGATCGTAAAGGATGACTTACCCACACGCTCCCTAAGAGCCTCATTTTCATCAAGGAAATCATTGATCTTCAACTCAAGTTTATTGATTTCCTTTGTCAATACTTCAATCTCTTGATCTCTTATTTTAATTTGGTTTTTACAATTTTTTATTTCAATCACAGCTTCTTCTAAACCATATATTCCCTGAAAAAATCCAGTCCAAGTATAATGTAGTTTATTTGAATAAATTATCAAATTTATTTTCTTATTAAGTATGAGCAGAAGTACACATATAGGTAAGATTTGTGTCATGAAACTGTGCTTTTTATTGTACTTTTAAAAAACAAATCTATTAATATGATGGAAAATGGAATAGCTGGAACTTCCAAGTATAGCATCCTAATGACAAAGTGACTCAGAGAATGACATAGAAAACATTTAACGAGGGGCGCCTGGGTTCAGTGCGTTAAGCACCTGACTCTTGGTTTCGGCTCAGGTCTGATCTGAAGGTTGTGAGATCAAGCCCAAAGTGAGTTCCACACTGGGCGTGGAGTCTGCTTAAGATTCTCTCTCTCTCTCTCTTCCCCACCACCACCCTGCTCTCTCTTTCTCTCTCTCATTCTCAAAATAAATAAAAAGATAAACAGACAAATAAATAAATAAATATAAAATTAGTGAATGTTGAGGGAAATTGGAAGGGGAGGTGAACCATGAGAGACTATGGACTCTGAAAAACAACCTGAGGGTTTTGAAGGGGCGGGGGTTGGGAGGTTGGGGGGGCCCGGTGGTGGGTATTAGGGAGGGCACAGACTGCATGGAGCACTGGGTGTGGTGCAAAAACAATGAATACTGTTACGCTGAAAAGAAATTAAAAAAAAAAAATTAGTGAATGTTGACTGTGTATAAGATCATGCTAGGTAATTCTGGGGTTATGAAGATAAAGCAAATGTTCATGCCATCTCTAGGGAGATTCTTACCCACCCCCCAAATAAACAAACTAAAAACACTTAACAAAATATAGGAAAGGAATATTAAGAGTGAAGCAGTAATAGCATTAGAATATACGAGTCATTAGTTGCCTTAGTGGTAATGAGATTTAAAAATACAAAAAGTACAAAGTAAGTACTGTGTGTTGACACAGTAGGCAGCAAACTATCCCTGAAATAACTTCTGGCAAATAAACCAGTGGTGTCACATCTATAATGCTGGCACAATGACACCACTTACAAAGAACTAAACTTGTTGTCTCAACAAAGCTGATGATCTGGGCAAAATGTTTTGATCAAATGGCCAGAAAACAATTCTCCGGCCGAGAAGTAAATGCTGCTCTGACGTTTGAATAGGGGAGTACAAACCAACCAAGATAACCTTTATCATAAAACACTTCTGGAACGTTTTTGAAGGTAAACGGTAATGGCACAGAACAGTCTAACTGTGAGTGGCAAGAATAATCTAAGCTCCTTGACTGACAAGATAAAAATACATACCGATTCATAATCTTTTAATCGCTTTAGCATCTCAACTAGTTCTTTATCCTTTTCCCTAGCATCAGCCTCAGCCAGTTCAGCTGTTCTCTCAGCCTCTTTAGTTTTCTCTTCTAACATCTGAACCTTAGACTGAATTTTCATATAATGAGTCTGCTGGGAAAGAGTTGAAGCACCTACAGAGCAAAACAAAAACAAAAACAAAACCAAAACCACATGAATTACTTGAATTGATTACTTATTCCTTTAAATCCCTGATTCCAATACGAGAATCAGGAAAAGTAGTATGTCACTTAAAAAGTCTCTTTATTATTTTTTTTTATATTTGAAAAATAAAATTTGTTTTCATCTTATTGACAGGACAAGCTTAAAAAGTTCAATAAAATCTTAGCTGAATGACTACAGATTATATAAGATTGCAAAACACAATGCTTTACAAAGAATGATCATTGTGGCAAAAACCACTAGCTATCTGTTCCCACTGTTCAAACTCTGTCCATTGTAACAGAAGAATGCAATTTTGGTTGGACACATGGCCACATGAAATAAAGACTAAATTTCCAGTCACCCCAGCAGCTAGGTGTGATCATGTGACAAGCCATGTATTTCAGGAAATGATTTTAAAGGAGAGGAGTGAATCTTTTCTCTTTCCTCCTTCCTGCTAGATGGGAATACAGATATTAAGTCTGGAACTCACACACGGAGAACATGAGCTGGATACCACATGCTGAGATAGGCAGGGCAGCAAGATACAGGATGCCTGCTATCCCATATTCGGGCAGGTTATCACACCAACCCCAAACTAGTCACCTCAACTTTATTTATATCGTGGAAAAATACATTTCTATCCTGTCTAAAATGCTGCTATATTTTATTTTTTCTGTTGCCTGCAGCTAAACTTAGTCCTAATAGCTAAAAAAATCTCTACTTATATTTTCTTACCAAACTGCTGCTAGACCAAAATATAGCATTCCCATTATCAACACAAATCATTCTTATCCACCAAAAGTGTTCAGTGATTTATAGAGCATGTACTTATGTATAGGCATTGGGCTAGTGTGGGAAAGCATGCACATTTATAAGAAATGGGCCCTGTTTTCTGGAGTGAAAAGCCTAGATGGAGCATGTGAGGGGCTGAGGTGTCCCCAGTGTCCCCCTACTCTCATTTCTTCCATGTGGCCTGCCACAGTACATTTGCCTATTCTTTAGTGTCTCTTCCTGCCTCCTCCATCTTGCTGTTTGGGATGTAGCGGTGAGGGTAACTCCACTTTGGATGAGACAGATGAGGTCAACACCCTGGATTGCCTAATTCTACACTATCACACAAGTGAGAAAAATAAACTTTTTTTTTTAAATTTTAAGAAATTTGAGAAAAATAAGCTTCTCTCTTGGTTTTGCCACCATTTTTCAGATCTCTAGTTCTGATAGCTAAATATAATCCTAACCAATGGAAAGAAACACCATTAGCTGTCATATTTACAAGTTAATTTCAAGTATAGAGTATTTTCTAGTAACCATACCTTCTGTGGACTTTAGGGATCTATGACTAGGGACAGACTGAAATGTCATTAGACAAGACCTCTTTCTTATCTGACAGAAGAAATCAACGGCCACTTTTTCTCCTGGTGGCTGGAATACGCAAAACCCACGGTATCGGTCACCCTTTTAAACAGTTTAAACCATGTCAAAGTATGATTCTAATAAATACATAATACACAATTATAGAATTAAGTATAACAAGTGGGCCTCATTAGCTCAGCAATCATATTACATTTTTCTAGTCTGTTCACTCTTTCAGATGACGATTTTATAACTTTCTCTTTTCTTCTTCTCTCCCCTCACACTTCTAACACATCTTCCCCTATATCCTTTCAGTTAAGAACCTTACTTTCTTGTTTCCTGAGCAAAGAGAAGCAATCAGTACAGAAGCTCCACCTGCTCTCACCATCAGGTCATCTCCAGTCACCTGCATCTATATCTATGCACTCCAGCTCCCTTGCTGTCCCTACGGATGTATTCTTTGTGTTCCCAAGGCCCACTACCCCACTGGAACACTAGATGCCATCCCAAGGCCTTCTCAAGGACATTGCTCCAGCGGTTCTCTCTCTCTCTCCTGCTTCATCGATGCGTCAATTTTCTTCTTTAATGGATCTTTCTTTTCACCCAGAAGTATGATTATCTCTTCCATTTTAAGGAGAGAAATACTTTTTGTCATGCCCCTTTCCCTTCAAGTCACTACCCCATTTTTCTCCTTCCCTTCATACAGTCCTCCTCAAAGGAGTCTCTAGATTGTTCTATGTCAACACTATCCATTTTCTCTTAAACCAAAAGTGACCAATGCTAAATCCACTGGTTAACTTTCAATGCTCATCTTGATATATCAGCAGCACTGAATACAGCTCTGAACATGATTGCTTATTCTCTTCCTTGATGACATTCCTCATGTGGTTTTTCAGGACTCCACACATTCCTGATTTTCCTCCCATCTAGGCTCTTTTGGTTGCTCCTTTTCATCCCCTCAGCCTCTAAAGTAAAAGCATCCCTGGGCTCAATCTTTGCATTTTTCTTCTTAACATTTGTTTCTTTGATGATCTCTAGCTTCAGGACTTCAGCTACCATTTTTAGGCATATGGTTCCCAAATTTATGTCTTGAGATATAAATCTTGAGATACGTAAATAAATATATATATAAATATATAAATCTTGAGATATAAATCTTGAGACTGGACTGTTATCCTAAACCTCAGACTTCTATATATACAAGTGCCTATTCAATACTTCCATTCAGATGTGTAATGAGCATTTCAAACTTAACATGACCTGTTTAACTAAGTACCTGATCATTTCTAAACTTGCTGGAAACAGTCCTTCCCAGTGTTCAGAACGGAAGTTCTGATAACTCTCTCACACCCTACATCTGATCTGCTAGCAAATTGCGTTTCCATCACCTTCAAAATACATCCTGAACTGACTGCAACAACCCTACTGCTACCCACATGCTCTAAGCCACCAGCACCTCTTCAGATTACTCCAACAGTCTCATAATAGGTTTGCCTGCTTCTGTCCTTGCTACTCCTGTGATCTACTGCAGACACAGTCTAAGTCAAATTATTTCACTCCTGTCTTCAGAAACTTTCTTTGGTGCTTCTTCTCACTTAAAATAAAAGCCAAAGTCCTCACAGTGAATTGTTAAGTCGCTATATGACATGGCTCTGGTTACCTCTCTGATCTATCTCATCACCTACTACTGCCCCACCTGCCCACTGTTCCAGCCACAAAGGCTTCTTTTTGTTCTTCAACACACTCAGTATATTCCTACTTTATACTATATATGTCTTCATATATATATAAACACACTATATATGCCTTTATACTTACTCCCACTGTTTAAGAACATCTGCTTGGCTTACTACCTCACTTCCTAAAAGTGTCCGAGTATCTCCTCAATGAGGCTTTTGCTTCACTATATTACAACCACATCTCCAACGACCACTACCATTATTTCACTTACACACACACACACACACACACACACACTAGCTATTTTCTTTTGTGATAGTTACGTTAAATACGTCATGAACTTGTCATGAATAGTTAGCCTTAATGTGTCCTGCTATAACTACAGTATGGAGTGCTGTGGAAATATAAGACCACTGCTGTTTTAGGGGCTTACGTTCAGATGTATTAGGAAAGGTAGTAAGTCCCAGGGTAGGGAGAATAAGATGAGACATTAAGTTGGGTACAGTTCATTCAAATGCTGACAAGTCAAATGACGTCTGAAAACTATCTACAATGCTGCCACATTGATCAAAATTTCATTCTATTCTTTGTTAATTATTTAAAAAGGGGATAAATAACTATACTCAATTACATCACTTTTCATTTCTTTCATATAACTAATATGGTAATAAAGGTTAATGTAATTTCCATTGCAGAAAAATTACAGAAAGTATCTCCATCACTAATAAATTTAAACACTAATAATATATGCAGTTTATAATATACAGTTAATATACATAAAGTCATTTTTTAAAATGATAAAATCCAAAAAGAAAAATCAATATATATCTATTGACATAATTTAATAAAAATAAAATACTTAAAAATTGGTAAATAAAATAACTTTGTATGCTTATTTTTTTATTAACATAAAATGTACTATTTGTTTTAGGGGTACAGGTCTGTGAGTCATTAGTCTTACACACTTCACAGCACTCACCATAGCACATCCCCTCTCCAATGCCCATCCCCCAGCCACCCCATCCCTCCCATCCTCCTCCCCTCCAGCAACCCTCAGTTTGTTTCCCGAGACCAAGAGTTTCTTAAGGTTTGTCTCCCTCTCTGGTTTCATCTTGTTTCATTTTTCCCCTCCCTTTCCCTATGGTCCTTTGTCTTGTTTACTTTGTATGCTTATTAATTACCTTTGTTTCTTTGAAGCTCATTTTTCAGATCTTCAATAATGAAAGTATTTTTTTCCATTTCTTTTGTATATTGTTCTACTTGCTCAGTGAGCATCTTAATTTGACTATCTCGTTCTTGTACACCCTATAAAATATTTTTGAACATTACATATTATTTCTTCATGGATATTAACATACATTTTAAAAGTAAGGAAAAAAGTAGATCTTATGTTTATATATATATAACATACATATATTATATATAATACATATTTTGGGGGTCAAAACTACTGACCCCTGTACTACTTTGTATACCTCAACTGAACGTTAGACACACGGATGTCACTCTAAAACTTACAGATAGATATAAGAGCTAACTAACATCCTGGCAAAGGGAATTCCAGAACTCTCTAATATTTATGGCGTCTTCTGACTCCTTTCATGTTACCCTTCCTCATGACCCACCCATTTCTATCTTCTGCCCTGTGGTACTTCTTTCAAAATACTGTCTCTTGCAATTGTTCTTATCCTCCAAATACTTTCCAAATGTTCCCCCTTCTTCCAGACTATGACTATAGAGCACAGATAACGGAAGTATAACTTCTACATGAGTATATTTGTACTAAAAATAAAATTTAATGTAATACAGTCAAATTATAACGATGCTTTTAGCTTTTTTCACATTACACAGGATATTTCAGCACCAACATATAATAAATGTTAACAACAGGGTATGAAGATATACTTAAGTTTCTAAAAGTTTTTAAGTTTCTTATTAAATAATTCCCAATCAAAACAATGTGTCTATTGTCTAAATCAACATAGAAAAATACACAAAATAATTCTATTCCTGACTCTAAACTTAATTCTAATTGTTTCTTGTGACTGAACTTCAAAAAGACTTTTTATATACCCCATAGTGTAAGCCACTAGGTTAGACACATTGTCTACTTCAATAAACCAAATTTTGAAAGGTTTTACCTGTTGTAGAGCCATAACATTACTTTTATCAGCATCAAGTTGGGCATTTTTCAATTTCTCCCTCAGGTTATGTAACATTTGCTGATATTCAATAATTTCATCATCTTTAGAAGACAAAATTAACTAGACATAAACAACATAGGATCTGTTACATAAGAGGAAAATTAATAAATCATTTTTCACTTATGGAAAATACTCTAACATATATCATTAGCAAGAAAATACAGGAAATAAAATTCACATTAAAGTGAGTAAGTAGCAGCAACTATTTGCATAATCATTGTTCTTTTTGGTTGTACAATCTTAAGTTCAAAGAAGAAATGATTTAAAAATATACAGTATAATTTTCGCTGTTTTAGAAATTCAATTTTTAAACAATCTCAAGCTTTCAAAACCCATTCCTAAATAAGAATTATAAATACCTTCGTGAAACTACCAGGAAGTTTTGTACAATTAATTTTTATGGAGAAAACCTTAAAATGTCACTGAATGAAGGTGTCTTGTGTTCTCTGCTAGAAGAACCAAATACCAAAATCAACCTTATAATTTATAAATTTACCACAGAGCCAATAAAATAAGATTTTTAAGAACTATTTCTAAAATTCATATTGAAAAAACATGTTCACAAGTGTCTAAAAACTGAAAAATGTTTTTTTCAGATATTTAAACATAACAATAACTATAACAAGGACACATGTTTAGAAAATAGATTGATCAATATAAAGCAGAGAGTCTAAAAATAAATTCAAATCCAACAAGCATGTCAAATGTAATAAAAATGAAACCGTATTTCAGTAGGAAAAAGATAAAATGTTCAATAAATAATGTCTGGACAACAGACTAGGTCTGCTGAAACCATACCTCTCTCTCCATGCTAAAACTAATTACATATGCTTCAAAGACTTAAATGTAAAAGATGAAACTAGGAGGTACTAAAAGAAAATAGAGAAAACAACTTTATACTCAGAACACTAATTATGACACAAAGTTCAAAAGTCACACAAAAAAAATAAACTACATAATACAAAACAAAAACAAAAACAAAAACTTCATGGCAAAAAATACCATAGAGTCAAAGACAAGTGTCAGACTGGAGGTATGTATTTGGATATATATGACAACTTGTAGCAATTTAATCTACATCTTTGCAAAATAACAAATACATGACGATATTCATTATAACGTCGTTTCTAATAGCAAACATCAGTAACCTGTTAAATATCACACCATATGATATCTATTAAATAAATATCTACAAATAAAAATTATAAAGCCACTAAAAAAACCAAAGCAATACTGTATATACTGATATAAATAATGTTTCAAAATATTAAGTGAAAACGAAGTACAGAAGAATACATATACTACCATCTCTCCCCCCAAAATTAAATAGGATGTAAAAACTTTTTTTTCCCAGGGGTCAGTAGACTCAATCAACAGTCAAATTTGGTCTGCTGCTTGTTTTTGTCAAGTTACATTGCAAAACAGCCTTGCTCATTCATTTATGTATGGTGTATGTCTGCCTTCATGTTATATAACAGAGTTTAATTACACCAGAGACCAGATGGTCTAAAATATTTACTCTCTGCATTTCTTATACAAAGTGTACTGACCCTTGATTGATTCGATAGTGCATCATTGCCACTGCTACTATTTTTGTTTAAAATATAGGTTACCTGAACTTCCAGATAAACAAATCCAAAGAGCCAACAAGATTTATGAGCTCTGTTAGAAACAATGACTACAGAAGTGATAGCTTTTAAAATTAGATTTATTCAGAATTGTTTTAGACTTTTCCCAAAATATACAGTCATCATAATGCTAGCTTCTGACATAGTAAGGTCAGAGAATTTGGTTGGGGTTGGAGAGTGGAGAGGAGCAAGAAAGGTAGATTAAGAAAAACTTCTCAGATGATTCTAAAGGTCCCTTTCTTTATTCCCATTCCCACTGAAAACCAATAGTTGTATTGGTCTGAAGGAGTTGAACCAGGAACTATAAATACACAATACATGGCAGCCATGAGTTATGTAATATATTTTACTTAGAATTATTTATTTTAGATGACAAATAAGTTTTAGACTTATACTACAAATAGGCTAAAGGACTACACAGGAGAGAGAGCTTAGTGCTTTTCTAACTAGGACATTTAATGCACTTTAAAATTGCCTGATAAAAACGTCACTAACTACCATAAGGCCTTTAAAGAAAACTAAGACTTTGCAATAAAAAATACAAATGAAAAACCCATTAGAGGGGCGCCTGGATGGCTCAGTGGGTTAAAACCTCTGCCTGTGGCTCAGGTCATGATCCCAAGGTCCTGGGATCGAGCCCCACATCGGGCTCTCTGCTCAGCGGGGAGCCTGCTTCCTCCTCTCTCTCTCTGTCTGCCTCTCTGCCTACTTGTGATTTCTGTCTGTCAAATAAATAAATAAAATCTTAAAAAAAACCACAAAAAAACAACCCATTAGATCTACTGAAAAAAGCACCTTCCACTCTTCTACTTTTGCGTTGACAGCAGCCATGACTGGATCATCTTCTTCATTTTTTGCTTTCAGAAGATCTGTAAGCTCCTGCACCTAAAAGGCAACAATTATTTCAAGAATCATTGCAAAATAGTGCAATATATGTATATTTACACACACATTACACATATGCGGTATACATATGTATATTTACAGTACCAATGCATATTCATTATTGGAGCAATTCTGTATTTAGAGGTGATAGTTAGTGGTTTCTGTATCATTACAGATGTATAACTGTCATTACTAGAGAATTATATTTTTGAGTATTATTCTGTTTTTTACACTAATTTAATACCATGTAAAACATGAACAATGTATTGGTTTTCTGAAATTTATAGCGTATTTATTTTATAGTAAAAAACTTAACTTCAGGTCCACAGGACTTCTAGGCATTTTTAGTAGGAAAATCCCCATATTTATTAGTTTTCCAGGACTGGTATCTACACATTAATTCAGTTATCAACTACAAGGTACGCGTAAGGGCATTAGAGAAACACATATGGACAAACATATCAGCATGACAACATGTTACAGTAAAGGGTATATTACAGCATAAGACAAAAATTCATATCCTAGAAAGTTAAAGTACTTTTTAGTTTCACATAAATAGTAATAATATGATATGAAGTCTGCATAAATGAGTTAATCTAATAGCAATTCTTACTTGAAGCCGGTAATGATCATTTTCCTTTTTTAATTGGTCCATTATGTTATCTGTTTGATGGACAATAGCTTTCATCCTATTATACTCATCAGTCATCTTTTCCATCTCCTGTACAGACTCTTCTAGATTTTTTCTCATTTCTTGATTCTGAACTTCAATTTTTTCATTAGCTTCTGTTAAAGTCTAATGAAGTTAAAGACACTATGGTTAACCTAAGAAACTGTAATTTAAACTAAATTAAAATTAAATAGAGTCACAAGTGCCTGCTGGAGAATAGAGAATTCTTTAGAGATCTGCAGTAGCAATTGCTCTTGGCCAATGAAATCAAATTAACTATCAACAAAATTGTATCTAAAAAGCTTAGTTCTTCTCAATGCCCAAGACAGACATATGAAATGAATGAATTTGCAAGATTTATTAACTTTAAAGATGCAATTTATTTCATATTTCCAAATGCATAGTTGCAGATTTCTACTACAGAAGTTAATTGTAGGACCAGACACTAGGTTTACATTATAATAAAATTGAAGTTTTATAAGAATCATTGCCTTGAACTGACTTCTATTTTACCTGAATTTCATCCAGATACTGGACAAGTTCATAGTTTTTTTTAGACAATTGTGATCGGTAGTCACTGTCTTCTCCTCTTCTTGATAAAAGTGTTTCTTTTTGCGAATCTATCTGTTTCTGATAGTCAACAATATCCTGACGAAGTTGCTCATTCTGAAGGCAGAGCAAATACAATATTCAATATCAAGAAACTATCCAGAGAAACAAAATTTCATCATCTAACTAGTTGCTCTCAAAACATATCCTTAAATTCCCAAGGTCTCTCCACCCCTAAAGTCTCACCTTTTTCTTTAGACGTTTGTTCTCCAGAAAAGAACAGGAAAAAGATAATTAGAAATGAGAAAGGCAATCCATAATTAAAATTAAGAATTAGAAATTAAAATAAAAAAGAGAAATTTTAGAAGGAGATATTATTTGGATAATCAATGAAAGCAAGAATATTATCAACCAAAACAAAGACTATTTTGGTTATGTTAAAAAGATAAGAACTTCTAGAAGGATAAATAATGTACAAACATTATTTGGGTCAGAAGAACCAAATAATAAAGAATTTATAAGATTTCATGAGAAACAAAACATTTAAAAGAATACTGGGTAAAATAAGAGAAGACAGAAATCCAGTTTTTCAGCCAATTAGCTAAATAACAAAGAATGGCTAATGAAACAAAGCAAAATTTACCCACATAAAGTAAGAGATGAATACGTAGTACTTAATGGCCTCAACTTTCAATTTATTTTCTATTTCCCTAAGACAAATTCATATCACAAAATTAGGCAGCATAAAAGCACCAGTTACTTAGAAGATTCCAGTTCTGGTTAGAGTATAAATTTATGAAAATTTTTTAATCGGTAACTTTGTTGAACTACCACAACTACTAAAATTTTTTACCAACCTCTCTTCTTAATTTGCTGTTTTCATTTTCTGCTTCCTCATTTCGAAGAGCCAACTAAAACAGAAAAAAAATAAGGTTCAGCAGTAATTCAATATAAAACTAGGTTTTCAGCTGATCAATTTAAATTCTAAATTCTCTCCAGTGAAGCAGAGAATGATTAACTACTAAGGATTTAGTTGATCATGTTGATCAAACATGAGTAACAAACCAAAATTTGTGAAATCTAAGGATTATGAAAACAAAACAGGTTGAGTCTAAAAAACTTAAAAAAAAACCAAAAAACTAAAACCAAAACTCTAACCAAAGGATATAGAAACAAAACAACACACACCTTATCCTCCCACCCCCAAAACCTAATGAGTAATTTTCTGTCAAAGACCTTTAACATTTTGCAGTTCTTCTATATCAGAGCTAGAATACTCTTTGCTCTAGTGAGCATTTAAATTACTTAGAAATATAAGGCAGCACAACATAATGGTTAAAAGGAAGCAATCTGAAATCAAACTGGCCCAGGTTTATATTCTTTGTCTACCAGTTTCTGGTGGAATATGAAAAAGTGATTTACCATCTCTTAAATCCAACTTTCCCATCTCATATGTTGATGTAAAAATTAAGTATGATGCATATGAAGTCCTTAGCACAACGTTCAGTGCATGAAGTAACAAAAATTTATGGAGTGTTTTCTTCTCCTCGCATAAATGATTTGATTTCTTTGTGACTCTTTTGTTTCTCAAAACAGGCAAATACTATACCTATCATCACATTTTTTTTTCATCCATTGTCCAAACCCCATCCTTCTTATGGCCTTTCATTTTTCTCCCTTATTCAAGGAGAAAGTAAAATTCTCAGTGGCTTGCAATTAAAATATAGTTAAATGTCTATAATAAATAAGCAAATGCAGTATGTGATCCTTGACGGAACCTTGGATATTGGGCAGAGGGACTATGAAAGGCAGTATTAGGCCAACAGAAAAAAAAATACAATTATAGACTAGATATAAGGGTACTGAATAAATATTAAATTTCCTGCATTTGGTAGTTATATAGCAGTTATGTTAGGGAATACTCCTCTTTTTCAGAGAGACATGCTTAAATATTTTAGTGTGCAGTATCATGGTATCTGCAGTTAACTCTCAAATGGCTCAGCAAAGAGAAGAAGAGAAATATGTGTGTACAAAGATACTGATGGAGAGAGAAAGTAAATGTGGCAAAGTTTTGACAACTGGTGCATCTATATGAAGAGCATATGAATATTTATTCCTTATCTTACAATATTTATGAAGGTTTGATAGTTTTCAAAATAAGAAGTTTAAAGAAAGTTTATTCATAAAATGCAAAATGCTATACAAATCTCAAGAGTTTACCCATTACTACTATCATCATCAACATGGTCACCTGAGAATTAAGAAATAGTCCCATTGTGTTTTGAATTGGAAAATTTTAACAAGACAAGAAATGTCAAGAACTTAACACTGAAGCATTTAGCACTATTGATGCTCTTTTCCCTTAGTTTTTCAAACATCACATTCTTGATTTTTGTATTTTCTTGTGCTGTTCCTTGAAATACTTCTTCCTATTTCTTTAGACATTTCTCAGAGATCTCCCTTACAGTCATTTCTATGGCTTCTTAGCTATGTTCTTAATTCACAAATCTTCATCACCCACCCAGCGTCTTTCATGAATTCCAAATCCAGTTATCCTTTTTCAATACGCCCACTGTGACCTCAAACTCAACATGTACAAAAGTGAAAACTGAAGTAATAATCACACACCTTCTAACTCCTCTGGTGTCTCTACTTAACAAATGACACTATCTCCTTATCCAGCAGCCCAATGCAGAAAACTCTCCATTCCTCCCTCTCCTCTGACAACCATTTACCACATCCAATTATACCTACATCTCTAAAGTGTTTATATCTCTTAATCCCTTGAGTCATGCCTTTAATTAGCCCATCATCAGCTCCTGCCTGAATGAGCACAAATGTCTCCTTACTCTTCTTAGTCCTCTTCAATCCATTCTCTGTAAAGCTGAATAAACTTCATAAGTATAGATCTGATCATGATATTCTTTATTCAAAATTTTCATTGGCTCCTTTTAGGAAAAAGACCCAATACCTCAGGAACCAACCTGTGCTTACCTCTCCAGAGGATCACAAATGTTTAAATAAGAAGGACAGGATAGTACAGTGGTTTAGAGCATAAACTCACTGGAAAAATTTGGATTCAAATCCTGGTTTTATCACATTGTTTCTGTAACCATGGACAATTACTTATCCCTCCTGTGTCTCAGTTTCCTCATCTGTAGCATGGGGAAATGTTATCTATCTCATACGATAAGTATGAAATGAAGAATAATGAATTAGTCCATATAAAATATCTGGCACATAGTAAGTATTCTACACTAGCTATTTTTACCTATATTTCAGACAAAATGAGTAACTGTAGTTCCCTGAACTCACCACGCCATCTCGTCCCTCCAGATCTTAGCAAACGCTTTGTTTTCAGCCCAGAATGCCCTATCTTTAACCACCATGAATGTATCCCCCATCCCTTTGCCAGACTAACTCCTATTACAGGTCTCAGTTTATAAATTACCTCAAGACTGATTTAGGTATCCCTCCCCAGAATATCCTCTGTATTACATTTATTATTGACAATGAATATAAAAAAAGCAGGGTATCATTGACTTCTGTATTCCTAGAACCTAACAGTTTCTGGCAAGCTATAAATTCTCAGTAAAGTCAATGACTGGTTAAGGGCAAAGAAGAAATTGCCAACAACTCATATTCCATCTCAAGGAATCTAGCAAGTGGAATAGTACAGGGACCATATATTCAAGTTTTCTGCATTTGTACCTATGAAGAAAGATAGCAGTCTAAGAAGAATAGACAAGGTAGTTCTGATTAGCTAAGGTTACATGGTATGAATGAGAAAAAGTTGATTAATGTATGGGCTACACAGAAGAACAGTTCAGAAAACCAACAGTTCAGAAAATCCCTAACAAGCAATTCTATTACTGTATATCACAGTGATTATTAAGAAATCCATAAGTCTGCTATGTTTTATTGGGTCAACTAAACAGACAATCCTCTAAGAACTTATTTCTAACTTTTAGGTCCCATCAATCCATACTTTTTCACCACAAAAATTGTATAGATAAATCACTTTTACAAGAGTCTTCTAAATTATATTAAAAAAAGATATATCAAGAAAAGGCATGTTTTTCCTTACAACTCACTTTATAACAAATTCTTTAAAACAGCAACAACACCTTATAACCATTGACATCTACTAAAAATTTACCACCTCCTATTTCTAAAAGGGCAATGGACAAAATAAAATTATTAGGATATAATAAGACATTGACCTAGAGGACACAAAGGTAGAAAAAGCTTCTGGGAATCAGGGATAGGACAGTTACAACACTTAGGCAGCAGATTTGTATAAGTTTACTGACAGGTGAGGCAAAATAAGAAACATATTGTTTTCTGACAGGAAATAACAAAACCATCTGTGAAAAATTTTTTTTCCTCAAACTAAATTTAAGTGACTACTGCATGAATTATTTTATACATATAATTTTATTATATACATAAAAAGTACTAACTATATTTGTATAAAACATGAAATGTCATACTTTAAAATATACATTGATTTATAAAATGCTGGCATTAACACAACTTCTTAAGAAACTATATTTTTTTACATATAAGTATTTATTGCACAAAGCAAGGTACTTCTGAAAACAAGAAATTTGATTTAAAGATGTGATGGCAACATGAATAGTGATATAAAGCCTTAGCGTTAAGTATACATCAATTCTCACATAAAACATATAAATTGATAGTTATCACTATAAAAAGTATAATCAGGTGTTTTTAGGTAACTCCGTCAGTTAAAATTCACTGAGGAAAGTGTGCCTTACTTGTTCATTAACCTTCTTCTCTTTCTCTAATTCCTTTTCCATGTCCTCCAATTCTCTATCTTTTTGTTCCAACTGTTTTTCAAGTTGGCGAATTTCATCACGTAAAAACCGAGTGTCACGTCCACCTGCAGACTGCTGGGCCATCTTAAAGTAATAAACCAAAAGTATAAATCAATCCCATTATAATCAGAGAATCAACAACAAGTTGACTTCATATTTGTATTACAATCAGCACCAGTTATTTAAAATGTTAGCCTAAGAACCTGTTTTTAAAATTGCTTACTTAAGCTTTAGTCTGCAGACTGACATGCCCTTAAGCTTTTTCTGAGCCACCCACATCTAGGAATTGAATGTTGATCGCTCAGCACAAGCCACAGACACCAGACTAAACTGCACAGGCAGAGAACACAGGCAATGAACTACCAAGCCTTGTCTTCAGCATCAGAACTCTGAAACCGGGCTGCAAATTAGCAGGGATTCCACCCAGTCATTGACTGCTGGTGCCTTTTTTTTTTTTTTTAACATTTTTACTTATTTATTTGAGAGAGAGCGTGAGTGAGAGAGAGAGAGGGAGAGAGAACCTGAAACAGACTCTGCACTAAGCACAGAGCCCAACACAAGGCTTGATCCCACAGCCACAAGATGATGACCTAAGCCAAAACCAAGAGCTGGACATTCAACTGACTGAGCCACCCAGGGAACCTGACCTCTGGTGCTCTTTACCTGCCCCTTTCCTCATAGTCTATTTAAATCAGTGCTGTCCAACAGGACTTTCTAGGATAATGGAAATGTTCCTGCACGTCTGAATACTATAGCCACTATCTACAAGTAGTTTTGAGCACTTGAAATGTGGCTACTGCAAGTAGAGAACTGAATTTTTAATTTTTTTGTAATGAATTTAAGTGTAAATAACCACAAGTGATTATTGCTACTGTACTGGATGGCTCAGGCTAAGATTACCTTGATAATCTTGTGCCAGACTGGGGTACCTGGCAGGTTCAGTAGGTAGAGCATTCAACTCTTGATCTCAGGGTCATGAGTTTGAGTCTCATGTTGAGGGCAGACTTTAATTAAAAAAAAAAAAATCTTCTGGCAGATTAAATCCATTTCACTTCATATTCCTGTTATTTGGGGTCATGGTCCAAAATAAGTCCTTTATTATCTACCTGTCTCCTATTCATGTCTTTACCATACAGCTGTTACTTCTACATATTAAGTAGATTTTTCTTACTCTTTTCCTCCTTCAGAAAACTTTCCTTTGTGCTCTTAAAAATCTTTCGAGATAAATTAATATTTTACACTCTTAGCTCTTTTACTGAATCATGGTCTCCATCTCCCCTCCTTAGCTGCAATTTGGTTTCCTTAGTATACTAAATCCTTTAGAACTCTTTTAATTGGGAGATGCTCATTCTTTCACATCCCAAGAACTCATAGGCAAGAGAAGGTGCTGATTTACTTCAACCTGCATCTTCTAGGCTATCATTCCTCTACCACCTTGTGAAAACTCCAGCTGCTATGAATTCCACATGACATCCAGCTATCCAATCCCTACCTGCTCATGGCAGCAGCAAACTACTAACTTCCTCTCAACTGAGAATTCTTGGCACATGGCTCATAGTGTTCCACCAAAAGCCCCTTAAGCAGTTTCCACATCCATAGAACTTTCATTCTAGTCTCTTTTTACATGCTTCTTGAATTCACTATAACCTCCCACTCTCAATGCCCACATCAGAACCTTGTCCCAGCAGAAACATTTTCTCATTATTCCTTAGTATACCTGCCCTCTGACCTCACAGGACCCTCTGATTCCTTGACTCCTCCCTCTCCTATCATTCAAGTCTTGATTTAACCTTTCAGCTGAGATTTCATAATAATCACTTATCACTTCAACCACTTTCTTACCAATATCTCCCACTGCCCTGTCCTTCTATTCTACAGTAGCTGCCTGGATAAACACTAACAGAATCAATCCAACTTCATAATTCATTTGTAAGTATATATTGAGAATGGTTGATATTTTTCTAAAAGATAGATATACAGTACAGAATAAAAAATAACTCACCCTAGTTCATAGAGTTAGTAAGTGAAAGAATCAGGATTTATTCAAATTGTCTGAGTCTAGATCCCTCAATCTCCAGCTCATTCCCCACTATATTTCAAGCTTAAGCTTTGTTCAACTTCCTTCAACTTTGACTACACATCTTCCACTCTTATTTTTGGCAAATGGGCCTTCCCTCTAACCTTTCAACTTCCAGGTTCTACATAAAAGCTTCTGCGCACATCCGTATTTCCTACTACAAAGGAAGAAGGTCTTTTCTCCTCTTAAAGGCTAATTCATTTGTATTACTTTCCTTCCCACATTCTCCGGAATGTCAATGTATTCAGTTCCTTAACAATGTATTCATATTTTGGGTCTTAGCTTTCTCAAAAGCTACTTCTTCTACCATATCTTTCCATCACTATTCCTCAAATTCCCATGTGCTTCCACTACAGCTCAGTTACTAGTTATCTTCTGTATACCTCTCTAGAATCTAAGCTTCAGGTTACTGAATGTTCTTTTGTTTTTTTAGATTTACTTTTTTTTTAATATTTAGATTTATTATTTTTTATATTTATTTATTTGACAGAGAGACAAAGAGAGAACACCAGCAGGGGGAGCAGCATGAGGAGGGGAAGGAAGAAGTAGGCTCCTGGCTGAGGTCATGGAGCTCGGTCCCTGAGCCAAAGGCAGCTGTTTAACCTACTGAGCCACCTAGGTACCCCTCCTGAATGTTTTTATTTTGTTCACAATTGGATGCTCAATCCTAAGAATTTATATAACATGTAAAATATATGTTGAACAAACAACTAATTAGGAACACAGTATCATTCTTGTGATTTTTCCAAGCAATAATAAAAAAATTTGAAAACAGTAATTCAACATAATAAAATTAACAAGTGCACCCTAGTAATACAAAAGGACATACCTCCAGTTCATTTTCCAGTTTCATTACTTTAGTTTTTAATTGGTTTTCTATTTAAAAAAAAAAGTTTCAGTTAGATTTACCTCAAAACAAATTTTTAAATAAACTTCAAAGTACTAAAATTGTTATTTTTAAAGATTCAATCATGATTATAATAAGGTAATGTAAGAAAAAATAACTTTTATACCTCATCCATCAAACAAGGGTTCTAGAAATGTCTTTCAAAATAAAGTGAGTATATAAATATTATGGAGTATACTAAACAGAATCCCCTATTTAACATCATGATAAACTTTTCTAGGGCCTTTACCAAATTTTGCTTGTTCTTCTCCAGCTTTTTCAACTTCCTCCAAAGCTAGCTCTACTTCTTGAGCTTTCATCTAAACATAAAAAGAAACATTATTTCAATATGCCTTTATATAAGCATTGAAAATGAGGATTTTTATTTTCATTTGCTTTCCCAGTATTTAGTGCATTCAATCCCTGGGATATGGAGACTTTCATAAGTATTTGTTGAATGAATAGATGATATTCTTACTTAAGGATATAATTCCTAGATTCCTAACAGCTTGAAATATCTTTGATTCCTCTTTTTCCTTCTGTTTTATATCCAGTAGTGTAACTTTTCCCTTTGTGTTGTTTTCTACTATTTTTTTCTATTACATTTGTCTTTATTTTAGTCCATAATTTTATATCTAACCTTCTTCACAATGTTATGTCTAAATAGCTTCAATTTCTTTCAGTTTGTTTATTAACATGTCTATTTTAGCCTTGTTGAGCTATAGTTTAACCTAGTTTAGCCATACTTTTGTATTTACCAACTGCGGCTCAAAAACCTCTAATGGATCCTCATTGCTGATAGCGTAAAATACACCTGTAATACCCTTGACAGCCCACTGCAAGCTATACCCAATATTTGTTTCCTCTATAATCTATTAACAATTTTCTGCACCTGTCTCCTCAACTGTAATGAATAAGCATATTTTCTCCTCCAAGTTTTATTTAAGGTGATTTCCAGCTTTAGAAGCTTTCTAAAATTTACCACTGATTTTCATTTACCTAAAATTACTCATCAGTCTTTGGCCCTTCTCTCACCTAAACCTTTTCCCCTCCCAGTAAATCCCTATACAACTTTTCACATTTTTCATTCTGACTTAGGATTATGTTAACATAATTACAAAAGACCTCGCTATGTTATTGTTAAAAATACCCATTCTGTTTCTCTTAAACATTCTTTTAGGAACTTCAGAGCAGAAACCAGCAATGTTTTGCACACTAAAATTTTCAATCCACACTGGAAGAGATCTCATTTTTGAGTGATTTTGATATTACAAAATATTTTCGTAAAGATTAACTTATTTAAGAACAGTTCCTTAAACGTCCTCTAATAGTCAAAACCATTATTAAAACCTACTGTATACAAACCTTCATTAGTGATTGAGTAATTCTGAAAAGGTGTATCACATTTTCTTGACTTTCAGTTTTTAGCTCACTTATTTCCACCTAAGTAAAAAGAAAAGCAACTATGTTTTATAATCCTTGGGCAAAATATAAAAACTCTTCCAATCGTAACATTCGTTGACTTCAGGAACAACTTAGATTAATAATAGTTGTGTGTAAATATATGTGTGCGTATTGTTTATCAATTAAGCACCTTGGATAAGGAAATCAATAAATTATCTGCCAATTCTTCTTGACGAGGCAGGTCATCTGGGTCAACTTTTATTATTTCTTTCCAGTTTATATTAGGTGGCATCTTGAAATCGTTCACTGTGCTTTACTTTCTGTAACAAAACAGGTGGGTATTAGCATTTTCAAGGTAAACAGTGTTACTATTTTTATAGATTACATCATTATAACTCTCTATGGTGTTAGCAAAGAGTTAAGGCTCTTTGTGTAACAGGTAAGTGGGCAAAATAGCCTTGATCAAAATTATAGCAGCTGGCACAAAACAACAAAGACTGAACCAGCTGAATAAACTATGACGGATTCTCTCATACAACTCATCTAGGTCAGAACTAAGATTCTGAGCCCCCTTCTCCACGCCCCCTTACCACCGAGGCGCGCGAACATCTAAAAGGTGCCAAACGCGGGGGTACTTGGAAGGCTGAAAATGAACCCTGATTCGGTGAAGCAGGAACTGGGAGTAAAAAGAAAAGGTTTGGGGGGAAAAAACGACTGAAATGAGAGCAGGTAGGCCGGGGAAACCGGGGCTGAAGACGGGGAAGGCAGACGGATGCGGACCAAAGACCGAGGATTGCGGAAAATAGGCTGTTACATTCGGGCCCTGAGGCTTAAAGAACCTGCTTGGGAAGCAACTGGCTGCTCCTGCTCACCAAGATCCACCCACCAAATCGAGCCTGGCAACCAGCAGAGGCCCCTGATGTGCCGCACGGACCAAGGTCAGCCCCGCTGCCACGCCTGACCGCTCCCCACCGTGGTTCCGCCCGGACTCTGGATCCCGCCAACAGCTCCCGTGCAGGCAAGAGCGGCGCGGCTGCTAGGCGACACCATTCCCTACCCAGCCAAGGACGGCACAAGGCCCCGGATGCGAGGGAAGCCTACATTTCACGACCTTGGGTGATGCTTTGCGTTTAGATTCTCCTGCAGCGTCCCTCGGACTCTCTGTTAAAGACGGGGAGAAAGCGAGGGATAAGGACTCCAAATCCCAGAGTGCAGTTCTGTCTGGAGTCTTTTGCATGCTGGGAACTGAAGTCTATGAGAAGTGGAGGGAGGCCGTTCCCGGCGTGCAATGCGGGAGGCTGCGACGGTACCGGGGTGGTGGGGGGACGACCCAGAGGCGGGAGACGCAGTGGCTGAGGCGCGTCTGCGCCGGTGACCTGAATGAGGTAGACCATGACTGTGCCTTTGGTGGCGTCACCAGCTGGGCCGCTTTTCCTGGGATTTCTCTAAGCCATCTGCTGGTGGAACCGCTCCCAGGTGAGGTCGGGCTGTGGGTCAGCGACGGGGGAGGAGTTGAGGGGAGCGGTCCCGGCTTAATGAAGCTCTTGCTGTTGGCGCGGGAGGACTCGGTCCAGGTCTGAAGAGGTGAGAAGACCCCCTTTTCTTGGGCGTTTGCACACGTTCTTACAGCTGCCCTCTGTAAGAAGAAAAAGAAAGTTTTAGTTCTGTGCTCTCAGAATCGACTCCGTACAGAGTGGGGCCGCACGGCCACGATCGTGGTTTCGGGGTGAGTGAAGAATTGAGAAGAGGACATATTCTCTTCTGCCCGCCTTACCTGTAGCGCCATAGCCTTCGCGGATTGGAGGACTTGAAGATCGAAGAACTGGACTACAGTGGAGGTTCTAGAAAGGAGTGGTTAGAATTTGCCCAACCTAGTGCTGGGGTGGAGAGACAAGGGGCCTCAGTACTCACCAGCCTAGATGCTGTCACTTCCTTGGTTACCGAGGATGCCCTCCTATGAAAGCGTTTCTCAGGTGTTTTCAGTTCTTTCGGTCAAGTTTTGTTCATCCCGCTGTGCTTAGACATTCATGAATTTGATACACTACTAGACACCTTTGTTAAGACGCTGTCGGCTTGAAATCTAAATGACATTTTCAACTGCGAAACCAGTGCCTCCTTTTTTTTTTTTTAAAGACTTTTTCTTACCTAGAATTGATAGAAGTTTTCCTTTTGAAAATATGGTTTCTTTCCAAACCAAGTATTTGGGTAAAACAAAAAAGAAAAGGTACTGATTTAGTGAGCTACATTTTAAAGACATTCATCAGATGTGTAGGAATGATAATTTTGTTGCATCCTTTACTGAGATTATATGCCACATACCGTTCATTATTTTTTTAACCATGCTGACATTACATCCCCAGAACTTATTTGTCTTGTAACTCTTAAGTTGGTACCTTTTGACCAGTCTCTTCTTTGTTTCTGTGAATTTTGGGGGGTGTTCTGTTTTGTTTTTGTTTTTTAGATTCTGCCTGGGAGATACATATAGTACTTGTGTTTTTCTGTCTGGTACTTAGCATAATGCTCCCAAGATCCATCCATGTTGTCCCAGATGGCAAGATTTCGTTCTTTTCATGGTTGAATCATCCATTGTATGTACCACATTTTCTTTACTCATTTGTCAATGGCCACTTAAATTATTTCCATGTCTCGGCTACTGTACATAGGTATGCAGTGGATGCGGGGGTGCAGATATCTCATGCACATAGTGATTTCGTTTTCTTTGGATATATACCCAGAGATAGAATTGCTGGATACTATGATAGTTCTGTTTTTAATTTTGAGTAATTTCTGTAACTGCTTTCCATAGTGCCTACATTAGTTTCCATTCCCACCAGCAGTGCACAAGAGTTCCCTTTGCTCCCCCGCCTCGCTAACCCTTGTTATCTCTTGTCTTTTCCATGACAGTAAACTGACAGGTGTGTGGTGATCCCTCCTGGTTCTGATTCACATTTCCCTGATTAGTGATGTTGAGCACCTTCTCATGTAACTGTTGGCCATTTGTATGTCTTTGGAAGAAGTTCCTCTCTCTGTTTTTAAATCAAATTATTTCCTTTTTTGCTGTTGAGTTGTATGAGTTCCTTAAATATTTTGGATATTAACCCCTTATCAGATATATGATTTGCAGGTATTTTCTCCCTCCTATAGGTTGTCTTTTCATTTTGATGATAGTTTCCTTTGTTGGGCAAAAGCTTTTTAGTTTACATACTACCACTTGTTTATGTTTGCTTTTTGTGTTTGCTTTTGGTTCCAAATCCAGAAAGTCATTCTCAGTGAGCACGTGGCTCTCCAGTTTTTCTAGCACCATTTATTAGACTCTCCTTTCTTCATTGTATATTCTTGGTATTTGGTCTGTTTTGTTCCATTAACCTGTGTGTTTTATGCAAATGCCATTCTCTTATGATTACTATAACTTTGTCACTCTATCATTTAATCTTCATAACAGTCCAGTGAAGTGGGTGCCTGTATCATCCTTATTTTCCAACCAAGTTGTAAAACTGAGTCTTAGAGAGGTTAAGTACTGTGCTAAAACTTAAATGATGTGATTGAAAATGGATTTTTCAGGCTGGAGGACATTCTGTTTAATGCCATACTGCCTCTTCAGGCATGGTAAGAACCAACATCTGTGAAGTGCTTGTTCTTCAGCCTTGCTGTCTATAGTAAATGTCATATTCTAATGATGAAATTTTGTTTACTTAGGAATTTGAGTTAGGTATTTTTCATGTTCAGTTTTTAATTCATAATTTAGCAAGGGAAGGAAGACATGAGATCTAATTTCTCTCATCACATGAGTCATATGCTAAAAACTTCATGTTTATTTTTGTCATAGGAATCTGTTTTTACTGCAGCACCTTGTTTTTCTTGGTTTTCCTTTGTTATAACTATCCTATATATTCATTTACTAGTTTTTTTTTGTCTGTATTGATCTTTACTACCCTTACTTCCCCTCACCCTGTTGTTCATATTTATATTCCCAGCAACTCAAGGTACCTGGTGTAATGATGAATTTTATTTTCATTTTTCAGAAGGGGAAATAGATTCAGAGAAGCTAAGTTATTTCCTAATAATTAATGAATCTCATTTGTAACCCAGATCTCAATTACAGTCCTGACTTAAATTTCAGTCTTTTACTTATTCTAACAGTATTTTTGAGCTTTTACACTGTGCTAGTGTTGGTTCATAACCTCCTTGGGAGCTTCCCAGATAAAATCGGAAACTGGCTACTGAATGTGGAGGGCAGAGAGACCAAAGAAATGGGAAGGCCACTCCAGCTTGGTAGGTGGCAGTTTCACTAAGCAAAGGGGTCTTGCCTAGGAGGCTTGTCTTTGACAGCCAGAAGAATAATGGATCCCTGTACCCACCACACAAATCTTAAAAGTTTATGTAGAAAGAGGCCTTAACTGGGTTTAGTCAAGTGTATTATGCAGTGTTCTCAACACCATATCATTATCTCAAGGCTATGTGGTTGCAGCAGCCTTGGGAAGCAGAAAAAGCAAACAGAACCACATTCCAAGGGGAGGGAATAAGGAGACTCAGATCACCTGGGTCCAGTTTATAGATCAACTGGCATTCTTTTCAGTGACCTGCCCCAACAGCTATATGGGGGGGATACAACAGGACACAAGTTTGCGGTGGTCTAGGTCCTAGTGCATTGTGGTAAGTTTGTACCTAACTGTGAATCAAGAAATTTAATCCAAGTTCTAGTTCAAACAGTCACTATGTAATTTTGAGGAAAGTTGCTAAAACTCGCTATTACTTTTCATCAGATTTTCTGCATCAGTCAGTTTTCACCAAGAGAAGAGATTTATGTGATAATTTTGTAAGTGAGCTTATTAAAGGAACACTTGCCTGGACCTGCCTTCTTTCTTCTTCCTGGTTTTATGAGCAGTTTTATCTGACCAAAATCATCTCACAAGAAAGGCTTCCCTTTTATAATTACTACCTTTATTCCCTATATCAGGCAACTTATTTTATTTAAATGTTACTTCCATTCCCTTTTTAGCTGCCTTATAGAGAAAATGAATGGTAACTTATTTTTCCAGCATCTGTAATAAAACATGGCCATGAGAAATTTAGTATCCACTGTGTGTAATAAATGTTTTGTTTTATTTGTTCTCCTGGAGAGGATTCAGTGTGCAACAAGCAGATACTTGTCTTTTGACAGCAGACTGGAAAGATTACGAGGAACAAGCGTGAATGCAGCCTTCACAAACTTTATGTGCTTTAAAAAAGTCATGAAATATAGATTATTCTACTGAAGAAGATAACATCATGAAATTATTTTATGGAGAAAACTTTACTTTCCAGGGTAGATAGTCCCAGATTCATACAAAAGTTTCCTATAGGTTTATTTTTTTCCACAATTATACTGTTGGATTTTTAGGAAAAGGGGTTCATGGTACAGTTTTGCTGAAGGAAGTATATTAAGTTTTGTATCTCTGTGTTGTAGCTCTTAAGTGGTCTTCTGTTGCATTTAGTTTGTTTGTGTGTATATAGTGACATGCCATTGTTGTAAGTAAACACAAATCAGTCGCATTCACTCAGACTATGAGCCTAAGTTGAATATGTTTATGTGGCTAGAAGAAGTACTGGAATTTGCCTTAGTCTACTCATATTGCTTTAACAGAATACTCTGTACTAGGTGGTTTATAAAAACAGGAATTTATTTCTCACAGTTCTAGAGACTACAGAGTACCAAGATCAAGGCATGAGCATTTTCAGTGTCTGATGAGGGCCCACTTCCAGGTTCATGGGTAGTGTCTTTACTGTTTCCTCACACGGCAGTGTTCATATCGCTCTAACAAAATACCCTATATTAGGTGTTTTATAAAAGGAGGAATTTATTTCTCATAGTTTTGGAGACTAGAAAGTACTAAGATCAAGGCATGAGCATTTTCAGTGTCTCATGAGGGCCCACTTCCTGGTTAATGGATAGTGTTTTTACTATTTCCTCACATGGCAGAAGAGACAAAAGATCTCTCTCACGCCTCTTTGGTAAGGGCACTAATCTCATTTGTGAAGACCCATCCTCATGACCTAATCACCTTTCAAAAGCCCCACCTTCAAATACCACATTGAACATTAGGATTTAACATGAATTTTAGGAGTACACAAACATATACTCTGTACCATTCCCACAGCTAACATTTAATACTGATGTGGTACATTGTTATAGTAGTGGCCCCCAGTGAATCATGCCTCCCTCTATATATTCCCTCTCTATATATCCTCCCTCTCTATATTCCTTTACGTAAACCTTTCTGTTTCCCTTAACTTCTACCCTTACAAGTAGTTCTTTTGGGCAGAACCTAAAATGACTCCATAGCTGAGCTCATGACATCCATGAGAACTACTAGCTGTCATTCCCTTTCTCCCGTAATATGCTCCCTTGGAGATTCTTCAAAAATTCTACGATCTTAGCCCTTGTATAACCTCTCTTTCAGTGACTATGGTTTAACCTTGCTTCATTGCGGTGGGGGGGGGGGGAGATACACACACACACACACACACACACACACACACGTACGTATATATTTATATGCCTTAAGTAACGATGTGAGATGAGTTTGTGCACTGGGACTTGCCCCCCTTCTCTCCTGAAATCACCATTTAAGGAAGTTTAGGTTAACCTACTAGAAGATATGACCATACATAGCAGAAACTAGCTTTCCAACCTAAGACCTCTACACTTTAGCAATTTTTATTTAAATTCTAACTAGTTAACATACAGTGCAATGTTGGTTTCAGGAGTAGAATTCAGTGATTCATCATTTACATACAATACCCAGTGTTCATGGTATCAAGAGCCTTCTTTAATACCCAGGACCCATCTAGTCTATGCGATACCCACCTCCCTTCATCACCCCTCAGATCTAAGAGTCTCTTATGGTTTTTCCCTCTCTTTCTTTTTTCCCCCTTCTCATATGTTCATTTGTTTTGTTTCTTAAGTTCTGTGTATGGGTGAGATCATGCAGTATTTGTCTGTCTTTGACTGACTTATTTTATTTTACTTCATATAATACACTTTACCTCCATATACATGGTTGCAAATGGCAAGATTTCATTCTTTGAAGGGTTTTTTATCCCCCTTTATTTATCCTTTCTTTTGTTAATGTGGTGTATCACCTCTATTGATTTGTGAATATTGAACCATTCCTGCAGCTCAGGAATAAATCCCATGCAATTGTGAGTAATTCTTTTAACATACTGTTGAGTTCAGTTTGCTGGTATCTTGTAGAGAATTTTTGCATCCATGTTCATCAGAGATATTGGCCTGTAATTCTCCTTTTTAGTGGAGACCCCCTACACTTTAGATTTCCTGCTTTAATCAAGCAAGATAACTCTAAGCAATAGAGGCACAACCAGCAACAGTAATATATATGTGTAGTTACATATTTGTATATGTATATATATACACCTACATATACTTGTGTGTATGTATCAAATAAAGATATTTATATCAAGGAATGGACTTTAAAAATTATGGGGCTGGTAAATTCAGAATTTGTAGAGTTTGTAGATGTAGAGTAGGCTGGAAAAGTGGAAACTCTCCAGCAAGATCTGATGCTGCAGTCTTGAGGTAGAATTTTTTTTTTAGGGAAACTTCAGTATTGCTCTGAAGGTAATTCAACTGATTAGATGAGATCCATCCACATTATGGAATATAATCTTTATTTAAAGTCATTGGATTGTAAACGTTAACCACATCTACAAAATACTTTCATACCAACACCTTGATTAGTATTTGATACTACTCTCGCCTAGCCAAGTTGACACATAAAGCTAACCATAACGGTACTCATCATGAATAGTAAGCATTTTATAATGCCATTTACTTGATGAATAGCATTTCACTGGTAAACCCACGTGATGCTCCTTAAACCCCTCACCCATACCAAGTTTGTAGAATTTTAAAGATAACCCAAGGGAGTTTAATGATGAAACAAAGGGAGTGAGCTAGTTCTAGTGCATGCTTGTGAACTCAGTTGTGGAATCATCTGAGGTCCTGCCCCCAAAGCTACCTGTGGGAGTAGAGGATGGAAGTAGGGGTCATGATTGTAAATAGATCTCACTGAATAAAAGCTGGTTATCACGTTTCCAAGGAGGGACTAAGGGTCTTCCTTCTAATGAAGGAAGTTGAAATAGAAATAAAAGGAACTTGAGGTGATGATTCCCAGTAGTATGGGGTTTTGTACCATACATGTCAAGTAAGCATTTTTGTTTTCCTTTCTTTCACCATTTTTCTCTAATGTTGTAGTGTTCAAAAACTATGTTTAACAAGAATGTAAGGTACTCTCATATCTAAAGAAGGAAGAGTAGAACCCCATTCCATGACAAGAGGCTTCTTATTTGCAGTGATCCAGAGCTTGGAGCAGAGGACAATCTCCAAAGTTAAATCAAGTTGAGAGTTTTGATTATTATGTTGGAATTGAGTGTTTCAGTTACTGAATGAACTGCATTGCAACTTAATGTGACTGTATAACTCTTCATTAACTATTTAGAAATCCTGGGAACTAAGTTTCTTAAAGTTGCATTTTATAAACTTAGGTTTTTTTAAACCTTTAAATTCAACCTAAAAAAAAAAAAAAACCCTTATTTTATAAACTTACCCTTTTTCTCTATAACAACTCAAATTGAAAGGACTAAGTGCCTTAGTTAGTTTGTTTCAAAGTTGGTCAGGGCATCTGGGTGGCACAGTCAGTTAGGCATCCAAGTCTTGGTTTCCACTCAGGTTGTGATCTCAGGGTTATGGGATCAAGCCTGATGTGGAGTCTGCTTGGGATTCTCTCTCTCCCCGCTCTACCCCTCTGCCTCCCCACCCCCTACACGTGCGCACATGCTCTCTTTCTCTAAAATAAACAAATATGTCTTAAAAAAAAACCACTTGTTTAAATTCCCTTAATTTAAAATTGTATTTATAGGGGCACCTGAGTGGCTCAATCGCTTAAGCATCTACCTTCAGCCAAGGTTATGATTCTGGAGTCCCAGGGGTTGAGTTCCATTTGGGCTCCCTGCTCAGAGGGAAGTCTGCTTCTCACTCTCCCCCAGTCCCCTTTACTGCCCCTTGCTCATGCTCTCTTTCTCTTCAGTAAGGGGATGATATCTTTAAAAAGTTATATTTACAATTTGAATGTATTCATTTGTATTCAAGGACTTCAGATATCTGACTTAAAAAGTGAAACTTTCTCAATACTTAAAACAATTTGTATAAACTAGTAAATTAAGCTTAAAACTATAGCAACTCCCAAGTCCTTACAAAATTCCAATAATATTTGTAAATTTGGCTAAATTATTATACTTTTCAACTAAAAAGTCTAAATCCACAAATTGCATGGTTTATAATTTTTTACAAATACATCTGTTCCTTTTTCTTGAGATTCTTGTCACCAGTTTTGAGATTGTTGCTGGCAGTGATGCAAAAAAACTTTTTAGCTTTACCCCTTAAGCTTAAGATGCACTTTCCTGAGCTCTGTTGAATCACCACTAAACTTTTGTTTTTGGAGCTTCCAAAATCCAATGGTCTTTATCCTTGAGAATTTATTTATTTTCATTTTTATTTATTTATTTTATTATTTTTTTGCTTTTTGCTTTTTAGTACCTTGATTGTCATTTTAGTCTGTGATTGAGAAGTGAGGCAAATGCCTATTCAGTATCTCCAGTCTTTAAACAACTGCCACTAATTTTTTCTGGGATAAGGTGCAGGTTCATATTCTTTAGAGATGATAAATCAGTTCTGGATTCAGATAAACTCTTAGATCATTTTTCTCTTACTAAAAACTATTCAAAAGGTACAGCTTACTTCCTTTTGTAATTTCTAAGATTGGATTTTGCATTTCTTTAAGTATTATATTCTAAGGTTTTCCTATCTGATTCTAAACGTACTTTAATACTTTCTTATAGGCTTTTGTGTGTCTGTATATAAGTCTTTCACCTGATTTTAAGTCTCTCTGCCCTCCCTACTGTATTCTCCTCTCATCTAGCAAGAACTCCTATAGATATATATTAGGTCTTAGATCTTCTGGCTCTTTAATTAGTTTCTTCTTGCTCCTGTAATAGATTACCACAAATAAAGTGACTTAACACAAATTTATTATTTTATAATTATGTAGGTGCAAAATAGGTTTCCCTAGACTAAAATTGAGAGTCAGTAGGCTGTGGTCACTGTAGAGGCTCTAATGAAGAATGTGTTCCTTTGGTTTTTCCAGCTTTTGGAAGCCACCATCATTCCCTGCCTTGTGGTCCCAGCCTGCCATCACATCACTCCCATCTCTCCTTTCCTGACTCTCCTGCCTCCCTCTTTAACTTCTAAGGTCTCTTGTCTTGAATTGTCCCACCCAGATAATGAAGATATAATCCCCTCATCTCAAAACCCTCAATTTATTTTTTAATAGTTTTTTAAATAAAGATTTTATTTATTTGTCAGAGAGAGAGAGGAGCGAGAGTGAGCACAAGCAGACAGAGTGGCAGGCAGAGGCAGAGGGAGAAGCGGGCTCCCTGCCGATCAAGGAGCCCCATGTGGTACTCGATCCGAGGATGCTGGGATCATGACCTGAGCCGAAGGCAGCCGCTTAACCAACTGAGCCACCCAGGTGTCCCTCAAAACCCTCAATTTAATCACATGTTGTAATGTCTCTTTTGCCATGTAAAGTAACATTATCACAGATTCAGGGGATTTGGTGGTAAATGGTTTTGGTGGGCCACAATTCTGCCTTCCACAGATAATGCTAAAATGATACTAATGACACTACTCAAGCTGGAAAAGTGTATCATTGGCTTGTATCATTGGTACTCCCAAGAGTACCCTCCAATCTTATTTTTATTATACGGCTCATTCTTCAGTATTGTCCAGTTAACACAGCTTCTTTTACTCCAAACCATTCTCTTAAATTCTTTCTAAAGCAGTGACTTAATTATGAATTGTCATGTATGAAGCCTGTTCTCTAGATTAAAATCATTTGTTGTAATGAGAAATGCACTGATTTAGATCTGGGTTTTAAGCTCATTGCTAAGCAGATAACATACATCAATCAAATAAATCAGTGTGAAAAAATAGGGAGACAATAGTTAAATGGCTAGTATACAGTTAGCTTAGGCTTAAAATGCCTTTAAACACATTTAAGATATATTTAAAAGGCTCGAACCAAATTAAACAGGGCTGCAGACTAACAGTTTGGATGCCTAATTTAGTTAATAGTTGATCCTCAGGTATATAAGGTACTAAAATATAAGCTTCGTCTACATTTCAGAAAATCCATGTTCAGTATCTTTTATTTCTTTTTTTTCTAACAAAAATTTATTTACTGGAGTATACCATACTCGGTTTTTTGTTTTGTTTTGTTTTGTTTTGTTTTTTAAAGATTTTATTTATTTATTTGACAGACAGAGATCACAAGTAGGCAGAGAAGCAGCCAGAGAGAGGGGAGGAAGCAGGCTCCCCACTGAGCAGAGAGCCCGACTCAGTGATCCATCCCAGGACCCTGGGATCATGACCAGAACTGAAGGCAGAAGCTTTAACTGGCTGAGCCACCCAGGCACCCCCCATACTAGGTTTTTAAAGTGTGTGTGTGTGTGTATGTGTGTGTGTGTGTGTATATATGTGTGTGTGTGTGTGTGTGTGTGTTTCCCTGAATAACCTGACCTGTGACAATTGATAAGGAGTGACTGTCTTGTTAGCTGGAGAGGCAAGTCCAGAGATTAAATGGTGTGATAAAGATTCTAATAGAAATATGAAATACATGAAGGAGCAATTTTGTTTTAAGTTAGGAATTTGGAGAGGTGGTTAGCTAATGCTTTTCAGAGGTGGATGAAATTTGAGCTGAGCTTTGAAGAATTCTCTGGGAGAATTAACATTCACTATTTTACTTATCTTTTGATGAAAATTTTATTTAGATGAAGAAACAATGATGCTTATTTCATCTTATCTTCATGATTTTTCCCCCCCAGATTTTGTCCACAAGTGCTTGTGGAAAAGATGGCTGATATTAACCTCAAAGAAATAACCTTAATAGTAGGTGTGGTTACTGCCTGCTATTGGAACAGCCTGTTTTGTGGTTTTGTTTTTGATGATGTTTCAGCAATACTGGATAATAAAGACCTGCATCCATCTACACCTTTAAAAACTTTATTTCAGAATGACTTCTGGGGAACTCCTATGTCTGAGGTAAGTAGTTATTTATCGCTTATATGCATCTTAGATTTTAAAATATTCTAAGTTTATTACTCCTGATTTATCAACATTGTCTTCATAGTACTTGTGAATTTGTTTCCCTAAAATGTATATGTTAGATAGGAAGTAGATGTGATTTTCTTCTTCTTCTTCTTCTTTTTTTTTTTTTTTTAAGATTTTATTTTTTATTTATTTGACAGAGAGTTCACAAGTAGGCAGAGTGGTAGGCAGAGAGAAGGGAAGCAGGCTCCCCGCTGAGCAGAGAGCCCGATGTGGGGCTCAATCCCAGGACCCTGGGATCATGACCTGAGCCAAAGGCAGAGATGTTAACCCACTGAGCCACCCAGGCGCCCCCGTGTGATTGTCTTCTTTAAAGCAGTACGTGATTCTTTCCTTGGTTGTGTACCTTGGTTTAATCTTTTTAGAAACAACATACGTGTGTGAAAACCAAATGTGTTAGGATAGTAATAAGTGTAAACAAATCTATTTCTTGCTAATTTTTTTTCATCAATCAGTCAAAAGAGATGACCACTTATTATATATTTAACCATCTAAAAATATGTGACTTCAGTATAAATAGATTAGACTTTAAAGGTAAAGATACTGAGTTTTTTCCTGCAGAAAATTTTAAATTTGTGTCATATCTGTTACCTAATAGTTATTTTAATTTTATATTGAGAATCCAATAGTTTAGTTCATTTTTTTTATGAAGATATATTTATTTTGTCAGTATATTTATCTTGAAGGTCACTATTAAACTTTTGGGAATTAAACTTTTGTCATTTTGGGATCCCATAGATTGGATCCTACTGTTATATTACATAATAGTTGTATGAAATTGGTGTGACTATCGCTTTTAGATGGCAAGATGTATGAAAAATATGATCTATAAAAGAATAATACCTCGAGGATAAATAAATGAATTAATTTATAGTACCTGGTGCATAGTTGAACTGTAACATACAACAGTCTTTCATAGTTTGTCAGTTGTCATTCATGGTCCCTTTCCAATTCTTTAAATATGGAAGCTTCTCAAGAATGGGAACGAAGTCTGTCATTCCTCTAGTCACAAGCACCTAAGTATTTTTCCTTGTTAAATAAGCAGACTTTATTTTCTTGTAACCTTCCTCTTCTCACCCAATTCTAGCCTTTAAAAGAAATGAATATTTGATGATTCTGTATTATAAGATACATTATGTTCTAGGCAGTTTCTTTCCTTCTACCCTTGCATTTTTTTTCCCTAATGAGCCTTAGAAAAATGTATCCATTTCCCCAACTTAAGCTAGTATCTGTAGTGATTTTAATCATGACATTGAGATTTTAACTGAAAGATTAGCTGACCAGGTTAAGGGTCTCATGAAAGTTATCATACCAGGGTGTCAGTGGCTATGTTTTGTGACATCCTCAGCTTTACAGATTGAAAATTTGATTTTGTTCAGAGGACCTGTAAGTGGACAGATTAAGAAAAATACTCATAATAAATACTCATAATAAATGAATGAACAAATTTGAATAATAGTATATGGTGGAGATTGTTGCTTACTCCTTTTTTATGAGGGGCATATTCTCTTTCTGTAGGGAAATGTGCCATTACTCTTTTTTTTTTTTTTTTTTTAAGATTTTATTTATTTATTTGACAGAGAGAGGGAACACAAGCAGGGAGAGTGGAAGAAGGAGATGGCAGACTTCCCACTGAACAAGGAGCCCATTGCAGGGCTCCCTGGGATTGTGACCAGACCCAAAGGCAAAAACTTAACAACTGAGCCATCCAGGCATGCCCCAAGGAAGAATTATTCTGAGTAGTATTTAGGTATTACAGGTTTTCTTGACCAGCCTGGAATTAGCACATTCAGAGATCTAATGGTTGGTATCATCAAGTAATGATAGCCTGGAAGACTATCTGTGAGTGCCCAAACCTTCATAAGGATTTTTGTACCAGTGTAGATCTTAAAGACACCTTTTGGGCTTTGGACATACTCGTGAGCTGTACGAATACTGGCATATTAGGGATATTTGGAGTCCTCTGGGCCTCTTAGTGTTTAGATTATCTCTTTAGTAAACCCATTCTTGGATAAGTAATACTCTTGTTTTTGAATGGTTCATTGGATTATAAGTCTAGCTACAAATTAGAATCTGCCTGGGGCTCTTAAAAAGTATTACTAAGGCTCTGCTCAAATTTGTTATAGTTATCTCAGAATGGGATGTGGACATCAGTTTTTTTGTCTTGTTATTTTTGTGTGTGTTTGCTTTTTTATTTTTCTTGTGGGATTTGAGGGGTAGGGAGGAGTAAAGGATTAGACTTTTTCTGTTTATCCAAATAATTCTCTGGCGCAGCCAGGGTTGAGAACTACTTAGCTGTAATGAGACTTCTCTTCCAGCATTTGGCTTATGAAATATCTTTGTTAAGGTAAATTTTGCAAATATCCCATTTCACTTTGTTTTACCATCACTAGATGGAGATTCACATTAATAGGAGACTATTAGCCTATTCATTGTATTCACGCTTATGTTTCTATTGCCACCTAATACTATGAGTAATTTTTTTCTTTAATATACCTGAATTTAATAATGATCTATATTGTTTTGTTTGTAACAGAACTAGCTATTTTACTATATTTTCACAGAGTAGTATACTGTACACCGATGACTTTTTATCACAAAGGAGGCTTAGATTACTAATGTATTGTGTGAATAATTAATTATGTTAATAATTTAATTTTTAATTGGCCATTGGCTGTGATTGTACATCTAATTGACCTAACAAAACATTTTTGCATATTGCAATTAAAAATAACCTGTTCCCTGCACTTTTGGACTTCATCCTTTTGACTGGCAAATATGTCCCACTGGAACTTTAGTAACCTTTCAGGCACTCAAAAGGTTTCTAGGCCTTTTTTAACTTTTATATACACATCATGGCAGCTCAGTATAATGCCTTAAAAATAATTTTGTATAGCTTAGCTAAATCAAATGATGTACAAAAATTAAACAGCAAAGAGCATTCTAGTTAACATCACTCATGGTGTTTGTAGTCCATACAGAGATATTAAAATGTTCCTGTCTTCAAATTGAGAAATGTTTGTTCCTCATGGTTCCTAATGTTCCCTAGTAGGGATAAACAGGCTTAAGTCAACACTTGTAATATCAGAGTTATAACAAAATATGGTAAGGAGTATGAGAGCAAAGAAGGTGAGTGTGAATACCCTTACATAAAATTAAAAAAAAAATAACTAGGCTATTTTATGTGTTTTTATCCTGTGTATTTTATTCTTAAATCTGGTTTGATTTTTGTCTTATGGTAAAAATATTTCTGGTTAAATGAAACTTCTAACTGGTAAAGAAATTCAGCAGCTTCACCTAAAATTTGATTTATTGCCAGGAATACTACCATAACAAAGGTATCTATTCTTTTATTCTAAGAAAGTTTTTGTTCTTGTGTTATTTTGTGTGTAGTATTTGGAGATTTTTTTGGTTTAATATATTCAGGCTTACATATTATGAAGGTATTTTTCATAAAACAATTAAATAGTACTTTTCTGAGTCTTCACTATTAAAACTGACCTGGTAAACATTTTGTTCTTTTATTTCCTTTTGAGAATTTGGGCAGCAGTTACATAAATGCTTGTATTAGTAATAGATTGGAAAAGGAAAGGAGGCTTTGGAGAGAATCCTGTGTTCTAATTTGATCAATGCTACTATTGTCTTGCTTTATTTTTGTTTAAATTTTTTGTATTGAAGAGGAATTAATAGTCATATGTTCTTCCTCTACTGTTAATGGGATGGGATATTTGCAAAAGGAGGAAATTGCCTTTGTTTTGGGACTGAGAAAATAGGAAAACACATTATAAAACTATCTTTTAGGTTTGTGTTATCCTTGGGACATTTCTTTACTTTATTGCTATATCTCAGCCAAACGTAGATTGTTTTAATAGTAAATGCAAGGATTAGTTTATGTGCCGTGAAGGACCATCCTACTTTAATGATGATTGTTTTTTTTTTCCTTTTAGGAAAGAAGCCACAAGTCTTACCGTCCCTTAACAGTGTTGACATTTCGCTTAAATTATCTGTTTAGTGAACTGAAACCAATGTCATATCATCTCCTAAATATGATTTTTCATGCTGTGGTTAGTGTGATATTTCTTAAAGTCTGCAAACTTTTTCTGGACAACAGGAGTAGTATGATTGCTTCTTTACTTTTTGCAGTGCACCCAATACACACAGAAGCAGTAAGTAAAACTGTAAATCAGTATTCTTTTCTTCTTCTTCTTTTTTTTTTTTTTTTTAAACAAAGCTGACATAGTGACTATAATGGTACGTTTTTAAGAAAAAAATTTAACCATGGCCTTAATTAAAATATTTGAAGATTTTTGAATTGGTATAAGTCTTAACTTTCTAGTGTAGAGTCTAACTTCCTACTACATAAAATTTTTAAATTAATTAATTTATTTTTAAGATTTTATTTATTTATTAGAAAGAGAGCACACAAGCAGGGGAGCCCACAGGCAAAGGGAGAGGGGGAAGCAGGTTCCCACTTAGCAGAGAGCCCAATGTGGGGCTCGATCCCAGGACCCTGGAATCATGACCTGAGCTGAAGGCAGGCACTTAACTGACTAAACCACCCAGATGCCTCTAAAATTTTTAAATTTAAAACAAATTTTGAAACATAAACATTTGTTATTTAAGGATGTAAGATGTAACTGCTCAAGATGAATAATGTGAAGTATAAATGAACATAGTCCTTTGCTAATTGCTTTTTTATGAATATAGATTTAAAATATTTGTCAACTTTGCAGTGTGTTTCAAAGGACAGAAAGTAATAAAACAAATTTAAGTAAAAAATGAGAATGTATGTAAATATATGGCGAAATATATGTAAACATTATAACTGATGAAAATAATCAGTACTTTCATGCTGTCTGATGCCACATGTTTTAAAATTGTGAACTCTTAGCTGTACCAGTATGTCTGTCAGCCCCTACCTACCAAGACGTATTACAACTTTTTCTTGATAACCTTGTAGCCACAAAATTGCCTCTCATCAGAGCAAAAAGGACTGTTTATTGCTTTGTTATAGGCTTTCAGTTGTAAGCAAAAGTATGTTTAACCTCTGTTGTACTTGAATGGGTCTGTGTGTATTGGAAGGGATTTGTGTATCTCTCTCACTGTCTTGAAACTTTTTATGTCTAGTTGAATGAACATTTTTCCACGCATTTACAAAAATGATAGGTGGTTTTAAATTCTACAGTGAGTTCAGAATAAAGGAAAGGGTTTGAGCGTTTTATATTTAAAATTTTAGAATTAAAAAAAGGACTTTTATTTATTTGAGAAACAGAACACAAGCAGCCGGAGGGCAGGGAGCCCTGTGTGGGTCTTGATCCCCAAGACCCTGAGATCATGACCTGAACTAGAGTCGACTCTTAACTGGCCGAGCCACCCAGTAACCCCAAAAAAGAACTTATTTAAAGTTTATTGTCTTGAGTTTACACATTTACTATGAGATAGAACTTACTGAATTTATGAGTATTTTTATATTTTAAGAATACTTGTATTTTAAGAAAATATGTAAGGTCTTGGGTTTTTTTTTTTTTAATTAAGAACTATTCTAGATGCTATACTAATATTTAAGATGTTTCTGTTGAGGGAAGCTGGGTAAATAGTATGCAGGACTTCTCTGTATCTATTTTTGTAACTTCCTGTGAGTCTATAATTATTTCAAAATAGTAATCAAAAAACTATTGTAGAGTCACTGGTAAATTTATTTTTATGGAAGTTATACAAATTCACCACATGAGGGCACTCAGAGAATGTCTAAGAAACTGTAATGTGTTCTTTAAAAATTACGGCAATTTTATTTTTATTTTTATTTTATTTATTTATTTTTATTTTATTTATGCTGTTATTATATATGGTAGTTAAATTTTGAAGAGAGTCTTCATTAATATGAACTACCCTCCCTTTTCCATTTTAGGTAACAGGTGTTGTAGGAAGAGCAGAACTTTTGTCCTCTATCTTTTTTCTAGCTGCATTTTTGTCATATACCAGATCAAAAGGACCAGATAATTCCATAGGTGAGTGTCTAACATTTAATTTTTTTCTCTATATCTATAAAACTTGATCAAGTAATGTTTATTTACTCTGTTTCTTATAAAAATGTATGCCACACTTGGGTTTATCTTTATATATTGTACTACTTCAGCATGTATGGACATATGAACATGATATGCAACATTATCAGTATTAAAAATTTTTTGCATGTAGTTTATACTTCATTATAACTAAGAGATTCTGTATGTTTTAACTTAAAAATGATACCCTAGAATATAGGAGTTTCAGAGTCATTCTTAGTTCCATGTGCTGTAATCTATAAATGGTACAACTACTAATACTTAAGTTGTCTTTCTATAATAACACCTGTGAAGGCTGTGGATTGTATTGTTTAGGTAAAGTTGAAAGCTTATTAGAATATAACTTTCATTATGTGTTGATCATAGTTCAGCTACTTATTGAGTCCCTACCGTGTGGCCCACCCTGAAAAAATGCTTTGTACAAATTAGGTTATTAATCTTGCAAATTGCCAGCTATTAGCAGAAAACAAGCTCCAGGCAATAAAAATGGCTTTTTACAAGTGTGGGAACACTTGTAAACTCATGAAAGAGTTTACGTGATGGTAACCTATATTTGGTTCATCTTAAAATTTAACTTTGAGTTTTTTCCCTACATTTCTGGACAATTTTCTCACTATAGACCCAAAGTACTGATGATAAGGAGCCTAATTTTGTATTAATGTAAACTAAGGCTCAAGAAATAAGTGATTTAGCCAAACACTTATAGTGTCTTCTTAGATTTGCAATATGGGTACATTTCTGTCTCCATTTCCTAGAATGGTTCCTTATATACAGTAAGGGTTCATTATATATGTATTTAGCAAATGACCAAGTGAACAATTAAATAATTCTGATTAAAAAGATGCTGACCCTGCTTTTGAACCTCTCTCTATCCTCTTAGCTTCCATAATACTTCATATTCCACATTATGTAATTTTACACTTGAGACAATAGTTTTGTTATCATCTTTGTATTCACTGTTTTCTAATGTATATTGTCCTTTGCAGGTTTTTTCAATTTGTAATTATTTGATTACTTTAAATTCTAGGCTATTAATGATCCATCCATAACCCCCTTCTTTTTTTTAAAGCATGATCTACCTGAGGGCCTTTGTTCCTTTCTGTTAGCTTGGGTTTCTACCCAAATGTCATCTGTACACCACTCATCTTCCCCATTCCCTTCTGTTTCCTTTCACCTTCTATTTTTCTTCATAACACACATCATTTGACAAATACATCTTTACTTTTTTGACTGTTATCCCTCCCCACAAAATGTAGCAGTTAACTCGGAATAATGGTCTGAATATGTGATTGCTGGAGGTTTATATCTTTACACATGTAAAATCAGTTTAGAAGCTTATTTTTTGAAGTTGGAATGGATTTTAATTATTTAAATTGAATCTATACTTACACATGTATCTATTTTTAAGTATTGTTAATGTATTTAGCTGGGAGACTTGTTTTGGACAAAATCACACATGGTAACTTTAACCACAGAGAGCTGTTTATAAGATCAAAGTTTTTGTTCACACAGTAATACAGCCACCAAAACTTGAAGAGCTAAAGTGACTGGTTTCAATAAAGCTCTTGCCTTTATTAGAGCTATTAGTTGCTAAGATTGAATCCAACATTGCATAAGGCATCTGTTTGCTCTCTCTGTCTTGGAATGTCATTACAAACTAGTAAGAAGCTCTGAATTTAATGTCAGAAGAACCAGGTTAAAGTCATGATTTCTTTATTGTGCATGACTATTTTTTAGACCTCCAAAATTATTTCCTCATCTTAAAAATGGGTGTGATTATATCTGCCCTCATATCCCATTGGTATAATCTACTACTTTCGTTGTTTTGATGGTTTCGATCTAACTAGAATATAAGGGTTTTTTGTTTTCGTTTTTGTTTTTGAGGAAAGGAATACTATTATACAGAGTATCTCCAATAGTGTTTCAAAGTTTTTTGAGTTGTTTAGCTTTAAGTAATTTAATCTAGAGAGTATTTTAAAGTTAAAAGCAATTTTAAAAATAAATGAATTTCTGTATTAAACCGAATGAGAAAAGAAAATATATTAGATTCATAGATTTTTTTTTAATTTATACCTGGGATTAATTGAGTTTTTACTTTGATTAATGTTCTTAATAAATAAACCTAAGGTCACACAATCATACTATAATATATCCTTTAAACTGGAAAAGAATTAGAGATTATATTTTCCAGTAGGTAAACGAACTCAGAAAAGTTGCCCAAAGTCACAAAGCAAGCTAGTAGTAGATCCAGAATTACTCTCACAATTAATTCTTCTGTAATCAAATTACTGTTCTACTAGTAGATGTTTGCTTAAAGTTGATAAAGTAGGTTTTCTGTTTAAATAGAACTTAAAAATATTCTATTGCAAATTTTTTTTTTTTAAGATTTTATTTATTTATTTGACAGACAGAGATCACAAGCAGGCAGACAGGCAGGCAGAGAGAGGGAGAGGGGGAAGCAGGCTCCCTGCAGAGCAGAGAGCCCGATGCGGGACTCGATCCCAGGACCCTGAGATCATGACCTGAGCCGAAGGCAGCGGCTTAACCCACTGAGCCACCCAGGCGCCCCTCTATTGCAAATTTTTTAAAAGAATAATAAATTCTTACCATGAACCTGTTTCAGTTTTTATACTTTTTTTTTTTTTTTTTTAGTAGATGTTAGTCTACTTTGCCCAGTAGTTTTCAGTTTCGGGTTTTTAATTAAACATACAGATGTCTGTGTAATAAAGTATTTGTCTTCATTACAAACTGATAGTTCATTAATTACTTCATTAGTCACAACACTCCAGCCTATGAGTTTCTCTTCTCCACAAAAAATTTTAGTACAAGTTATATGTCTTGATGTTTTGTTTTCAGTATGTAAAGGAAAAATCACTTAAAACATTTGAATACATTTTAAAATACAAAGTACAGGTTAGTGGGAAATAACATGAATTTCAATATAGAATCACAAGTAAAGTTTATTATAATAGTTGTCTAACTTAAAATATCTGTTTATGATGTTATAAAATTGTTTTGTGTAGTTCTATATTTTTTTGTTTTTAAATTGCAGTATGGACTCCAATTGCTTTGACAGTGGTTTTAGTTGCTGTTGCAACATTGTGTAAAGAGCAAGGAATAACAGTTGTGGGAATTTGCTGTGTGTATGAAGTATTTATTGCACAAGGGGTAAGGAGAAATACGGTTTTTTGTTGCTATCCTTTGTCATACTTGAATCCTCTTGTAATAAACTTGTTTTCTAAATACGTCATTATGTAAATTAAACTGTATACCAAAAAAATTTGCAAGAAACCAGCATGTTTTTTCTTCAAATCCATTGAAAATTACTGAACATTTTATGACTCTTTTAGTTTTTTAAGGACATCTCTTTGAATTTTAATAATGGAATCATGAGGCAATTTGGGAATGTGTATAGTAATATTGTACAATATAATTCAGTATTAGTTTTATTGGCTCAGTTTTATTCATTATCAGTTTCACAAATTGCTCCATATTGATTTTATAATTATAGTCAATTTATAACTAATCTTGCATTTTGAAAATCCTGCATTGAAAACATTATAGTATATTGTTATTTAAAACTCTTTTTTCCTTTTGCAGTATACTTTGCCATTATTATGGACTACTGCTGGACAGTTTTTTCGTGGAAAGAGTAGTATTCCATTTTCTATGTTGCAGACACTAATAAAACTCATTGTTTTGATGTTCAGTACACTATTACTTGTTGTAATTAGAGTCCAGGTTATTCAGTCCCAACTTCCGGTATTCACCAGGTATGAAATTCAGTTTTTCTTTCTAATTTTTTTCTTTCTTTAACTCTTAATGTTAAGATTAAAAGTGTTTCAGAAAGTCTTTGATTTATATTGAGGTTTTTTAACAGCTTCGTTGAGGTGTAGTATTTTTTTAAAAACCTGTATATATTTAGAATGTACAAATTAGTAGCTTTTGACCTATGTGTATACTTGTGAAACCACCAGAATGAAAACAATGATTTTTACTTAATGGTACAGTGATTTTAACTTGATCAGTTAAGTGACAAGTCTTTTATATTCTTAATGATTTTTATCCACTGTTCTAATAATTATTGAGAAGAGGATGTTAAAATCTGTGACTATAATTACGTCTATTTCTACTTGTAGTTTTATCAGTTTTTGTTTCATGTGAGTTAAAGCTCTGTTACTAAGTGCATAACATTTAGGCTTGTGTTTAAATGAGTTTCTTTATCTCTGATGATACTTTATCCCTGGTCTTTACTCAGAAATTCGCTTTATCTTCTTTTTCTTAGTGTTACGTTGTTTATCTTTTTTCATCCTTTACCTTTTTATCTATCAGTATATTTATATTATATTTAAAGTTGACTTCTTGTAAGCTGCACAAAGCTGGATCTTCCTTTCTTGTAATATTTTTAAATAATATTTTTTTAAATGAGCTGTTTCAACTGTTTACATTCAATGTGATTTTCATTTTGTACCATTTTTCTTTGTGACTAAAGGACTTTCTTTAACATTTCTTGATTTGTAGGTCTGCTGGTGCTGAATTGTTTTAGCTTTTACATATAAAAATATCTTTATTTTACATCTGTTTTTGAAAAATAATTTGAATTCTGAGTATAGGATTCTGCATTGATTGTTATGCATTCAGCACTCTGGTAATGTTGCTCTACTGTTTTCTAGCTTGCATTATTTTCACTGGGAATCTGTCATATTTATGTTTATGCTTCTGCGTGTAGTGTGTCTTTTACTCTGCCTGCTTGTATTCTTTTCTCTTTGTCATTTTTTCTCTATTTTTTAAAAATTGAGGCACAATTGATATATAACACTTAGTTTTAGGTATACAGTGTAGTGATTTGATACATGTATATTGAGAAATGATTATCATGATAAGTTAATATCCATCCATTACCACACATAATTACAAAAAAATTTTTTCTTGTGATGAGAACTTTTAAGATCTATTTTCTTTGGAATTTTCAAATACATAATACACTATCATTAACTATAGTCACCTGCTGCATATCACTACCCTAGGATATATTTATCTTATAACAAAATTTGGGTGAAGTTGGTTATATAATGCAAACTACCAGTCACTCTTTTTTTTTAATCATCATGTGTCTTGTGTCTAGGTTAATTGAGCTTAGGATCTGTAGGTTTTACTTAATGGAAATTTTGGAAATTTTCTATTACTTCTTGAAATATATTCTCATTATTTTCTCCTTTTCTAGGATCCCAATTACATGTATATTAAGCCTTTTGAAATTGTCAGACTAATGCTCTTTTTATTCCCCTTCAAAAGCTATTTTCTTGTTTTTTTCATTTTGGATAGTTTCTTCTGCAATATATTTAAGTTCAGTGATCTTTTTTCTGCAATGTATAATCTGCCTTTAATTTTTTTCTAGTTCTTCTTCACTTCAGATATTGTCTCCATCTTTGGAATTCTCTTTAAGCCTTTTTATGTTTCCTGATCTCTCCATGTTCTAGGGCTTTAATTTCTTTGTCTACTAATTTTATTGTATGTGTCATTTCTTAGTCACTTTAGATTGAATAATTTTCCTCCTCATGGATTATATGTTTCTATTTCTTCACATGCCATGCAATTTTTTAATAGATGTCATATATATGCATTTTACTTTAATATATTACTATAAATATTTTAGAGCTTTGTTCTGGGATGCATTTATTTGAGAACTTTATGTGTGTGTATGTATGTTAGTCACCATATAGTACATCATTAGTTTTTGATGTACTGTGTTCCATGATTCATTGTTTGCGTGTAACACCCAGCGCTCCATGCAATCTGTGCCCTCCTTAATACCCATCACCACGTTCGCCCATCCCCCACCCCTCACCCCCTAAAACCCTCAGTTTGTTTCTTGGAGTCCACAGTCTCTCATGGTTCATCTCCCCCTCTGATTTCTCCCTCCCTTTCATTTTTCTTTCCCTTCTCCTAATGTCCTCCATGTTATTCCTCATGTTCCACAGGTAAGTGAAACCGTATAATAATTGACCTTCTCTGCTTGACTTATTTCACTTAGCATAATCTCCTCCAGTTCCATCCATGTTGATGCAAAAGTTGGGTATTCATCTTTTCTGATGGCTGAGTAATATTCCATTGCGTAAAGAAGACCACATCTTCTTTATCCATTCATCTGCTGAAGGGCATCTCAGCTCTTTGCACAGTTTGGCTATTGTGGATATTGCTTCTATGAACATTGGGGTACATATGGCCCTTCTTTTCATTACATCTGTACCTTTGGGGTAAATACCCAGTAGTGCAATGGCTGGATCATAGGGTAGCTCTATTTTTAATTTTGTGAGGAACCTCCACACTGTTTTCCAAAGTAGCTGCACCAACTTGCATTCCCACCAACATTGTAAAAGGGTTCCTCTTTCTCCACAACTTTTCCAACATTTGTTGTTTCTTGCCTGCTGATTTTTGCCATTCTAACTGGTATAAGTTGATATCTCAATGTGGTTTTGATTTGAATTTTCCTGATATCTTCTAGCCACATTTTTAATCTTTGATATATAAGACCATAGCAGCATTTACAACAGGTCTAATTTTCTTCTGCTACTGACACAAGACACTTCTGACTACTCTATCTGATAGACTGTTATTTATGAGGATTTTCATTCTGGCTGCTGAGAAACTATTCCCGCCACTATATGGTATTTGAGAATTTTTATCTAATCCTTTTAAGAGGTACTTTCCTAACTGCATTATTTTCCCCAGGACTGCTATAATAAATTACCAGAAATTGGGTAGCTTAAAGCAGCAGAAATTTATTCTCTGTCAGTGCTGGAGGCCAGAAGTCCAAAATCGAGGTGTCACACACAGTTGGTTCTTTCTGAAGACTCTGAGGAAGAATCTATTCCATGCTTCTTTCCTAGTTTCTAGTGGTTGCTAGCAGTCGTTGGCATTCCTTCTTTCTTGTGCATTTCTCTGTATTCTCTCTTTGTATAAGAATACCTGTCATTAGATTTAGGGCTCACCCTAATCCAGTATGACCTCATCCTGACTTAATTAATTACATTGGCAAAGGAATAGGTTTCCAAATAGTGTTACAGTCTGGGGTGCTGGGTAGATATGAATGAGAGACATGGTTCAATCCACTACACTGACCTTGAGTATTTCCTCATATACATATGCTGAACAGTTCTCATCAGTACTAAAAACTGGAGAGAGATACTCTACACTTATAAGTTCTCTTTCTCAGTAGCTTTGTTCTCTCTGGTATTCTGCCAACTGACCCTAGTCCCCTGGGCCTGTAGGGGCTCCCAGTTCAGTTTTGCAGTCTAAGGATACTACTAGGCTCCACTAGGTTCCCCCTCACTGTTCCACAGACTAAAAACTATGTCTAGGTATTGAACTTTCCAGATAGGATTTCCCTTATTTGTTTTTCTTCTTTCAGGTATCATTGTCCTTTTTCCCTGATGCTTAGTGTGTTAAGAAAAGTTTTATATATCTTGTCTGGTTCTTTGCTTGTTTAAAGCTAGAAGCAAAAGTTATGCTGAATTTAACAATCTACATCTCTTTTTTTCCTGCTTTAAAATATAGCATTTTTCCATTTCACCTTACTTAGCTAAAATTTAAAATGAAATTCATACTAGTTCCTTATTCATTTACATTGAAGTATCATTGAATGCAAGAACTTTTTTTTTTTCTAACAACAAAAGGCAAAAATGTTGTTCATTTGTCATCCAGAAGAGTGCAATGCTGGCCCTGGTTAGAATAAAATTTTATTCAGATAATTCTCTTACCTTAAACATTTTCTTTGTGTCATTTTATGTATAATTATTTTCAGTAATTTTGGTGCATTATTTTCTTTAAAGAATACTTCCTAATTTCATGAATTTTTACTTCTGAGTCTAGCCATGCTAAACTGAATAACTCATTTAAGTAGTAAAATATGGGAAATAGATTGAATAGTAAATATACACTATAATTTGCATTTCCTTCTTTACCCTCAGTTTCAGTGTTACTGTTTTTGTTATTCCTTTTAGAGAATTTCCATAGACTGTTTTTCATCTCCAGTTCTATAGTGTGAAAATGTAGTTTATAGGTATGAATGTATTTGTTTTGTGTAAGTATGTGTGGATGGCTATATGGGATATGTTACATCTAAATATATATTTTCCAAATAGGGGCATTTTAAAAATGTATGTATATACATTTTCTTCTATTACGTTACCCTGTGAATTGACTATAATATTACTTGACTTGCTTTGACATGTGTTCTTTCTCTAAAGTACAGTTATTACATTAGCTGTTCTAAATAAACCATTAGTTATAAAAATGAACTCTTGAGTAGTGGATTATAGGAAAAAAGCTTTGTATTCATTCTATTGGTTATTTGAGAATTCAAGTCCTGACTCAAGTTTAATTATTTTTCATACATGTAGATGTTCAAATATGAAGGTTTTTTAAATATTATTTGTTCAAATAGTATTTGCTTTTTTCCAACCATTTGAATTTTTAAGAAGACCAAGTCAAATGTTAGGGGTTGATTTTTCATTAACTTACTCATTTTAAAATGAGAAATTATCTGTTTATATATTAACATAGCCAATAAAATTTGAACATAGCCTAAAAAAATAAAAATCTGAAGCTATTTATTTGAAATATATTTTAAAAAGTGATTCGACTATGATTTGACTTAGTTTTGCGGGAAACAGACTAATTTAATGAAATGAACATTATGTACATATGTCATGTACATAATTTGTCGTGGCCTGCACAAATATAAATTCGGATATGTTTGTATTAGTATGTGTTAGGAGAAAAAGTAGGACACAGATAAAATGTTACATAGGCCTGTACAGTTACTATTATGTGCTGGCAAATGGGTTTTTGCCTTCCTAGAAGTCAGAGCAAAAGGAAAAAGCTCATAGGTGATGCACTTTTTTCTGTCCACAGCAAAAGAAAAACATAGTAATTCTTTCTAGGAAACATAATTTTTATTAGCATTTAGTGCTGAAAGAAGCCATCTCATGCAGAAAAAAACATTGGTTAGTGTTCTCAGAAACACTCATACATCACATACAACAATCAATCCTTTAAAACTTTTCTTTTTGGACTCTGAAAAACAATCTGAGGGGTTTGAAGTGGCGGGGGGGTGGGAGGTTGGGGTACCAGGTGGTGGGTATTATAGAGGGCACGGCTTGCATGGAGCACTGGGTGTGGTGAAAAAATAATGAATAATGTTTTTCTGAAAATAAATAAATTGAAAAAATAAATAAATAAATTGAAAAAAAAAACAAAAAAAACTTTTCTTTTTACTTTTAATCAGAAGGTTATACTTCTGTAGAATATCATAATATTGTAGTGATTTTGTCTGAATTATTCTAATAATAAACTATAAATAGATAATCTAGGTCCCCTTTAAACAGCTCTTCATAATTTGTCTCAACTAGAAGTTTCTTAAAGGTTAGTTTGAACTCTAGTGAGGACTGACATATCAGTAAAAAATATTTTTCTTTTTAATGAAATTACATGTAAAATACTGCTTTTATTGTTCAGTATTTTATTTAAATGTTATATATTTTGTGTTTACAGAGTGTTTTAGTCTAAATAACTTTTTTTTTTCATTCGTTATACAGGTTTGATAACCCAGCTGCTGTAAGCCCAACTCCTACAAGGCAGCTAACTTTTAACTATCTCCTTCCTTTGAATGCTTGGCTTCTATTAAATCCTTCAGAACTCTGCTGTGATTGGACCATGGGAACAATACCACTTATAGAGTCATTTCTAGATATTCGAAATCTTGCCACATTTACTTTCTTTTGCTTTTTGGGGGCTTTGGGAATATTCAGTCTTAGATACCCTGGTGATTCCTCCAAGACTGTTTTAATGGTAAGAAATTCCCTTAATTTTTCAGATGTAAAACATTCAGTTGATTTGAAGACTGCCTTTAATTTGTCAGAGCATCTTCTTAGAAACAGCATCTTTCTTGTTCAACATCAGCTTGATTATTAGCTTTTTTTTGGCTATCCTAAAATTATATATCAGAATTCCATATGTAGGCATAATTTGACATTCAGCATGTAAAGTAAAAACTGGTTATGAATTTTCTTGATTTGATAGGAATTCTGAAACCGTGAAGCATGCCACTGGCATCATTTTCTTCTATTTCTTTACCCAAGTAGGTTGTAAACTTTGAGGAAATAGATCATTGTTTTCTTGACACAGAGAAGAGTGTCATGCAAGATAGACAGCTAGAAATATTTAGTTCTTTAGTTCTCATTAGCAAGGTTTTCATTACACCGCAAGTTATTTTTTACTATGTTCAGAGAACTCTGATTATCTACACAGTGTTATTTTTCTGAGGTGTATTTCTTTGTAATTTTCTTACTCTTCTGTCACCTCTTGTAGTATTTCTTTTTTTTTTTTTTTAAGATTTTACTTACTTATTTGACAGACAGAGATCACAAGTAGTCAGAAAGGCAGGCAGAGAGAGAGAGGAGCAGAGAGCCCGATGTAGGGCTCGATCCCAGGACCCTGGGATCATGACCTGAGCTGAAGGCAGAGGCTTTAACCTACTGAGCCACCCAGGCACCCCCTTGTAGTGGTTTTGTTGTTTAAATTACTGAAGACAGTAATAATCTGTAACATTTTCTTGAGCATTTGTTATGTGCCAGAAAGTGTTTTTTAATACTATACAAATACATCATATCTGACTACAGCCACTAGGTTCATTTATTCATTAAAAAGGTTTTCTTGTAGCCTATGTACCAGGCAGCCTTTTAGGCACTAAGGATATGATAAAAAGAAATACAAGGCCCCAATTACCAGGGAACTGGCATTTTGGAAAAATTTGAAGCTGATCTCTGAGGCATAGAGAAGACTGAAAAAATACAGAGTTTGGGGGAAAGGTCATATTTACTATTAGTTTTTAATCTCTTGAGTTTGATCCTAGTAGTGATTTTGAATAGCACTTGATGCCTAGAGTTTCGGAGGAGAGTCCTAAGCTCCACATAAAAATTTGATAGATGGTATAGAGATAGTAATTGAAACCAGGATGTGAATAAGAAGGTCTAAGGAGAGGTTATGTAGAGAGCAGCGTTTCTCAACTGGGGTTTTGTGACTTTTCTCAAAGATGGTAGCCAGCTATTACCATTCCAAATACAAAGAATAGAAGATAATTCATACACATAATGAATGTCTAAGAGTATTTGGTCTTAATTCTCCCTCAGAAAATAGTTGAAGGGGCTAGGTAGATAGAGTGATAAGAGAAGAAACCTACAACCAGGTCTTGAAAAAACTTCTATAGAAGGTATAGGAGTTTATATACAGTAAAAGATAACTGTGTAGAGGAGAATGAACCTAAATAGGAGATAGACCAAATGGACAGAAAGGTAGGTGAGTATTTCAAGAAAGATGGAATGATTATCACTAACAGATACTCTGAGGCAGAAAAGTGAGATCAGTCATATTTAACCTATTTTAGGAATATTAGTTACTTAATAAAATTTATTTCTGTGGAGAGATTGAATTAGGAGATGTGGATATGAAGAATGGTAGTATAGATACCTTAACTTTGAATATTTCGAAGGAGGAGACAAGCTTGAATTTATTATCAGCTAAGTAAGAGAAGACTATGCCAGCTTAAAGCATAACAGACTGCTGATCTCATGTAGAGCTTGGAGGGAGCATGAAGATCTAGAATTAGTGAACCTTCAGAGGTAGGAGAATCACTTTCATTGGAGAACTCAGTTCACTGACTTTTAGAAGGAAAGGAAATCACTAATAGGCTGACTTGCAATGTTGATTTGAAATGTTGATTGGTTAAGTGGGGTGAAAACCAGCTACTTATTACCTGGGCTGTAAACTGTTTGCCTAAGAATGTGGGACCTTGTTTTATACCTAAGGGACGTAATGAATGGATAAGGCAATTTAAAAATGTGTTGTCAAAGGAGACGTTTAAGGTTGAAGAGACAAGAGCGTATTTGAATATGGATAGGAACAATACAGTTGATTAGAAGGTGGTCAAGTAGATGAAAGAATGGTTAATTGTGAGATTTGCGAGGAGCAGGGGCAATGTAGAGCTCAGGTTTGACCTGAGAAAGATGGAAACACACACTTCTTATGTCGCAGAAAGGATGGAAATGACATCAGGGTGGATGTTGGTAGGTTTAGTAGCACAGAATTGAAAGAATTCTTGTTTTATGGCTTTAGTTTTCTCTGTAAGTTTGGAAGTATGGTCACCCGCTGAAAGTGACATGAATCAAAAGCCTAAGAAAAGTAATCAAGATTCAAAATAAAGGAGAGAGGGAGTGATCCTATCAAAGACACCTAGAAGTTCTGAGGAGTTTTAAGGATCAATTTGAAGTTGATAATCCTTAATTTATGATGATACTAATATATTTTGCTTTGGGACTGTCTCTAGTAGAGCTTTGCTGTTCAGGTAAATACAGACAAAGCAGCTGCATGGTAGAATACATCCAAAGCTGAGGTTCTGCTAAAAGAAAGGAAAAGTAAGGAAGAGTGGATGAATGTAAAGTTTTGGCATATAAAATAATGATTTCTATAATATAAGCTGAATAAAAACAGGGAGGGTAGTACCAGTGAAATAAGCAGAGATTTATATAAATTTTATTTTATGTATGTAAAAAGGAACAATTGTGATCTTAGGTATAACTTCTTTAAGATAGTCCTAAACATGCTATATTATATAGTGATGTTCTGTGAAGATCTTTTAAAGGGATAAGTAGATCAAAGGAGTACCTGTGAAGTATCAGATGCCGTGTTAAGCACTTATTAAAATGTCCTGTGTATCCTGACAATATAACGTCAGTAGTTATTAACCCCAATTTGTAGAGAAACACAAATTGGGAAGATGATTGATTAGTTTACTTTATATTACCTAGGAAGTAAGAAACAAAACAGATTTGTTCCAGACTCTTTGCGCTACCACCTTTCCTTTTAAAAAGTTTTATATCACTGAGGAAGGAAATTATGGTAGCAATAGTTAGCTAGGTTGGCATATATTAATAGAGAGTGTATTAGAACTTTTAAATAAGTTAATCATTAGAGACATTCCTTTATCCAGGAACGAGTAGATTTTTTGTGAGGTTGCTTTTTGTGTATATAGCTTATGCATCAGTCCATGATACATCTTTGAATGAATTTAACACTTTTAATTATTTAAAATAAAATAGCTTTAGAGCAGCCATGAATTAATAAAAAATATGTTTGCCTGTTTGTTTTTAGAAAAGGACTACAGGGTGCCTGGGTGACTCATTCAGTTAAGCATCTGACTCTTGGTTTTGGCTCAGGTCATAATCTCATGGGTCATGAGATCAAGCCCCAAGTGGGGCTCTCTGTCTGTGGGAAGTCTGCTTGAAGATTCTTTCTCTCTGCCCCTCCCCTAACTCTCTCTCTCTGAAATAGATAAATCTTAAAAAAAAAAGGAAAGAACTATATATGTGGGAGTATCTCTGTTTCGCAGCTAGCTGGTTGTTTTTATCAGCACTCTTGGGAATGGAAAATTAATTATGTATTTTTTTTTCCAATTCATTTATTTTCAGAAAAACAGTATTCAGAAAATTAATTATGTATTCTTAATGTTTTACCTTTTTGATCAAAAAGAAAACATTAAAATTTTAGATATATGTATTAGTATGATACTTAGTAGTTCAGTAGTGCTTTTCTTTAGACTCATTATTTCCTCATTACAAGTTTTTAATTTACCATACATGGTGAAAGTATTTTTTTCAATGTGTATACATCTTTTCATCCATATTTTACTAATAAAGTATAATAAAGAGGAAGCAATCTTTCACACTGTTAAAAGACTCTCAAACTTCTGAAGCTGAAGGAATAACTTGCATAGTTATTCAGTTAGGTACTATTAAACAAATCAGGGTAACAAAATACGGAAGCACATGTCCATAGAAACAGATGTCCTAATAACCAGCTTGGTTCCTTTCATAGGTTATTTTGTGTTACTTGTTGGAATACTACCTTTTTAATGGATTTATTGTCTGGGAACCATATGCTCTCTCATTTTCAAAATAACAAAATCTAAGCATTTTTATGATGTATTTCAATGTGTAGTGTTAGAGTTTTAGAAATTTTTATAGAACAAAAGACTACTTTTTAAAGAGGGCAGTTTTATTTTTATACTTATACTAAGCCTCTTAAATATATATGACTCATCAGAGTATTATGCAAAGGAATGCTGGGGTACATACGTAGTAGTCTACTGTCTTGCCTAAAGGATACCTTCTATCATTTTTCAATTTCCAATATAATATGAATATTTACAATAATAAAAATATAAAAACTTGCATGAATGGCTTTTTTGTCACCCATTACAGTTTTGTAAAACCTGTTAACATCTCTGTCAATGTATTTTTACCATACATATATAAGTTGGGTGTATAAAAATTATTAATGTCTTATTTTAGATTTATTTTCAAAAAAATATCTATTTCATTGGATGAGCCCTAATTATAATCTCACCTTGATCTCACCTTGGTGACATACATCCTGATGTTTGTTGTTACTGTCCCTAAGTTGCCTTCTTTATGTTTAAATTAGTATTGTTTATAGTATTATTAAAACTGGTACCAATACATTATTCAAATTAAATAAAATATTTGGTTTTAACTTTTGAATGGCCATATTTTTTTTTGAACTTACTAAAATACCTTATTTTTCTTTGTAGGCCCTTTGTTTGATGGCGTTACCATTTATTCCTGCATCAAACCTTTTTTTCCCGGTTGGATTTGTTGTTGCTGAGAGAGTATTGTATGTTCCTAGCATGGGGTTCTGTATTTTGGTAGCCCATGGATGGCAGAAAATATCAAATAAAAGGTAAATTAAAATGTTAATTCATTTAATGCTTACTAACTGTAGAATTACGTGTGATACATTTAAGTATTTAAAATGTTTAGTTCATTTATATAAATCCTACTTTTATGTTTTTATTTTTCATCTTGATAGTCTCCTCATTTTTCTGTAATTCAGGTTAGGAAAGCTCCATAGCACCCACCTCATCCTATGTTCTTATTAACATAATTTTATTGTACAGCCTGTGACATAACAAACTTTGAGTCAGACCCAAGCGAAAACAAAGATATTGTTGAGACTAGAGTTATAAATAACCATTGCCACTTTGATGTGTGATGACATAGTCTTCTTACTTAAGTGAGTTATATTGAGTTTATTTATATATAAGTGCATATAGTAAAGAGTCTATAATTTCTTGATATCATCACTATCTGCATCATAACCATCATGTCCTAGTTGCCTTAACTAACAGTTAAGGAACAGAAGAGTCACACTGTATGCAAGAAATGTCTGCTTTCTCACTTTCCAGTCATCCTTCAACCCTCAGCATTCTTACTTGTCTCTACCTCATTGCCTCCTAGTTGCTAACTCCAGTCAGTGCTTGTATGTAAAATTTATTTCCCTGGTGTCTGTAGAAAGTCTTTCTCCTAATTCTCTTCCATGTTGTCTCATTGCTGCTCAGTCCTTCTGAGTCTTCTTGCTGTAGTTGCTCTTTAAATATTTTTTATTTGCCACAATTTTACTCACAGCCATTTTTCTCACACTGCATATTCTCCCTAGGTGATGTCATCCGTGTCTACAATTTTCACTAATATCTAGCAGGCCCTTTCTCTTAACTTCTACCCATATATCCAATTTTAATCAGTACCAGTTTTTGAATGCTTACCATGTGCCAAGAGCCATGATAGACCCTTTAGGTTTGTTTTCTCATTTAATCTAACATTCCTTAACTCTCTTGTGCACATTTGAAAATTAAAGCTCATACAGATTACTTGAATCAGGTTACCTCAAGATCACATAGCTGGTAAACAGTAGGATTTTTCTTCAGATTTATATCTGACTACTTCCAACGTCCATGTTTGTTCATTCTCTCTCTCCCTCTCTTTCTCTGTCTCTCCATGTCCATGTTCTTTCTGATCCATGCAGTCTTATCCTAAGTGGAACTCTTAAAATGAAAGAAGTTGACCTGTGTTATTAAGACAGAAACATAGACTTAGAGAATATTAGTACCAAATGAGACTATAGGGATAATTGAAGTATAACCTTTTTATAGATGAGGAATTAAGTCCCATATAATTAGCCTAAAGCTGTATAAGTAATTTGTATCTATTTCATAAAGAGTTAGTTTTACTATGACTTGTAATAAATAATTCTAGCTTTAAAATATGAAATTATTCAAAGAATGTCATGATAATCTGTGGTATAGATGCAATCTGTGTAAGCCAATTTTTTAAAAAAAAATATAGCCAGTGAAGATTGACCCTTGATAAACACAAGAATATTCAAATTGTAAGTAAAGGCCCCAAAAAGGAAAAATTGCAGTTAAAAACTGGTGTGTCTGCTTTTTGCCATTATATGTAAACAGAGTTTTTGAAATACTAATATAATTAAAGACTCAAGTAGAAGGTAGTATGCATATTTAATTTTTTTGGTGTTACCTTTGAAGTTAGATGATTGCTAGAATGATCCTCATTCCTTAGAATAAACTCAAAGATGATATTTGGGGATATTTAACATTATTTCTTACCTCTATTCTAAAAGATAAAATGCTTCTGGTGATGTAGACAATGGTTTCTTTGTTTTGCTTTTTTCTCTTAAACAGTGTATTAAAAAAGCTATCCTGGATTTGTCTGTCTATGGTGATATTCACTCATGCCTTAAAAACACTCCACAGAAATTGGGATTGGGAGTCTGAATATACATTGTTTATGTCAGCCTTGAAGGTAAAGTATTATCCAGAATGACAGGAAAATATGTCACTAATGATTTCTTATAGTCATGTCTAGGATGTTTTTATATTTAATTAGACATGTTACTGTCAATTTTAAGTACTACTCCAAAAGATCAGTAAAAATAATTTGTTCTTTATATAATATATACCATAACCAGTGCTTTGAATCATATTTAGTTGGTATGTCTGTGGCATATATGAATAATTCCTTAAATGCTATACTGTTGTTAGAAATTCAAATGATAATAAAATGTTTAAATAAGAATACTATATATAGGGGCACCTGGGTGGCTCAGTGGGTTAAAACCTCTGCTTTCAGCTCAGGTCATGATCCCAGGGTCCTGGGATCGAGCCCTGCATCAGGCTCTCTGCTTAGCAGCGAGCCTGCTTCCCTTCCTCTCTCTGCCTGCCTCTCTGCCTACCTGAGATCTCTGTCTGTCAAATAAATAAATAAAATCTTAAAAAAAAAAAAAAGAACACTATATATAATTCATAGTTCTGAAGGTGAACTTTTTTTTAACCTTTTATTGTTTTTAAAATTAGAATAAATCTTACAGTGAGAGGCATCTTACAATTAATTAGTGGCTTTTTTGTTTTATTAATGGTGAGTCTTAGAATTAATGGCATCCTAGATTCATTGAAGTAAAATACGTAACTAAAAATGGCACCTTACTATATGGAAAATAACTAAGGTTACAATACTATAGGAAAGATAGAAACTGGCAGAAAGTAGTGATAAAACATTTCTATAGAATGGACAACATACCAGGAATAAGGTCTTTTTAAAAAAATCATAAAATATTGGTTTCTGTAAGCTACAAGCAATGGGTCTTTTTCAGGTGCTTCTCTTCGAAACTATAAATTCTTAACTTCCTTTGGCTATTTCTGTACTCCCCATTGCTTGGCTTTCCTGGAATATTGCCTCATTCCAATAGTCTGTGTGACTTCTTGATTTGGCATCAACTTAAGGTCATGTGACTATCCTTTTGTCTCACTCAGTAACTGCACTCTCTCCTCTAGCTCAGAAGTCTGTTAACGAAAGAGACCTCATTACTATTCTTCTTAAGCTACACTCCTAGAATACCAGTGGAGACCTATAATTTTCAAGAGTTTTGTTTATCATTATTCCTAGAACAACCCGAGAACCACAGCCCCACTCACTGAGGCTAGTTCCTCGGCCAGATACCATCCTCTCCCTACAGGAACATCATGCCCATCTGTGAATTCATAAAGCACAGATTAATTTAGAACTTGAATCCCAGGTTTCCCATTACCATAATGGACTACGTAAATAACTTTATAACAAGCCTAAAAATAAGTGATCAGTGCAATGTTAAATATATTCTCATGTTCAAATACCTTCTCTCCCAAAAAAAACAGGTAGTAGAGCTTAAGTTTTCAAACAACATAATGCATTTTTTTTTTCTTTTTTTAGTTAAGTTCTGTGCCCAGTGTGGGGCTTGAACTCATGACACCAAGATCAAGTTGCATACTCTACTGACTAAGCCAGCCAAGCACCCTGTGATACTTTGATCAAATAAAACTTTTAGCAAAATTCTAATACATCAAATAGATAAAATCAGACTGCTGTGGTTTTAGTTTATGTTAAAAGGAGGAGAGTAAATTTGGGGAAATACTTCACTTGGCTCCTTTCTCATCTCCAGGGACACCTCCTTGGAACTCTCCATTCCTAACAATATACTAAACAAATATCTTTGTTAATTGGAGGTATACATACAAATATTTCTTTTCTAAAAGAAAAACCTGAATTATTTTTTCAAGTTTTATTGAGGTTAATTGACGTATAACGTTGTTTTAGTTTAAGATGTACAACATAATATCTGTGTATATTATAAAATAATTATAAGTTAACTTCTGTCACCTTACATAGGTACAATATTTTTCTTTTGATGAGAATTTCCAAGATCTACTATCTTAGCAACTTTGAAATACACATTACAGTATTGTTAACTATAGTAACCATGCTGTACATTGTATTCACAGAACTTATTTGTCTTATAACTGAAAGTTGGTGTCTTTGAGCACTTCACCCATTCATGGATACCTCTGTGGAACACTCCATTCCTAATGGTATTCCTAATGGTAATAAATATCTATGTTAATTGGAGTTGTATTTTTTAATTGTAATTAATTTCTATCTATGCTTATGTATTGAAGGTAAATAAAAATAATGCCAAATTATGGAATAATGTGGGTCATGCTCTGGAAAACGAAAAGAACTTTGAACGAGCTTTGAAATATTTCTTACAGGCTACCCATGTACAGCCAGGTAAGCATTATTAATTAATAAAATGATTTGAATAGCTTCTTTTTAAAAACTTGATTATATTTGGGGATAATAAGGTAGAGTTTTGTTTTCAGTCTTCATTCCAGGTGATATAAATACTATAGTGTTTGATGCTGGTTTATTTTGAATTAGATTATATATTAGATCTACTTAGACATTTAGGATTTTTTTCTTTACTATAAGAGTTGGTGGTACTGATGAGCAATTTTGGTGGAATGTTAGATGCAAAAGCCTGATAGGAATGTGTTTAGGAGAGAGGGGGAAGAATAATTGGAGACAGCTGGTATTGAAAACTCTTAAAGAGTATCAATGGGAAATGGTGGTATTGCTGGGAATGGAGTCCAGAAAAGGTAAGTAGGATGATAGGAGTTTTTGTTTTCAGTTTTAAGATGGGAGAAACAAAGCATATGTACAGCTAATCCACTGAGGCTGGGAAAAGTAATAATTCAAAAAGGAGGGAACAAATTATGGATCAGTTGTCCTTAAATAAATGAGAAGAAATAAATAGAATTTTGTGCACAGGATAAGGACTTCATTTAGTCATAGAATTGCTAATGTATGATAAGGAAGGCAAAGTACATAGATAATGGATATAGGCAGTCGAATAGATCATCTGGAGGAAGTTTCTGGAAACTGTCTTTTGTTTGCTTCTATTTTCTCATTGAAATAGAAAGCAGAGTCATCAGAGTCAGGAAGGGTTGAATCTCTAGAGATCTAAGAATAGGAGTAGGTGTCAAGTAGCTGTCTAGGACAGTGCTTCACAAACTGAAATGTGCCCTTGAATCACATGGAGATGTTATAGTGGGTGTTCTGTTGGATAGAGGTTTAGACTAGAGCCTGAAGTTCTGCACTTCTAATAAGTTCCCAGGTAATGTTTAGCCCATGGATCACACTTTTAGAAACAAGATACAGGAAAGTGTGTAGACTAGGAAAATGTGTAATTGCCAAGCAGTTCTAACTGCTTGAGGTTAGAATACTATATTTAAAATTATACTAGTTGATGTAGTTGTATGCTTTTCACTTGCTACTTTACAACTGAAATGGCACAGGCGTGGAGAATTCTGTTAAATAGAATTAGGGCATTTTAAAATGTGCTATCACTAAACAAGAAACAGATAAGAGAATGATTATAATAGATGAAGAATCTAAGTTAAGAAGGGAGGTGAGGCAGGGTGATAGGATCAATGATTTATAGGTGTGAAGAATTGTTGGTGTCTGAGTAGGATCTAGCTACAGCATTAGTATTTTTCAAGAGGAATACTATTGGTATTTTGAGTGTACAAAACTGTATTTCAGGATATGTACCAACATGGCCCTCATCTGCCAAATGCCATCATTACTGTCCATTTATAATGATGACCAAAAGGTACTTCCCTCAACACATATACACCCCAAAACCCCGGTCACATTTGTAAATATCCTCAGAGAATCGGGAAGTGGCAAGCAGTACCCACTCTTTGTTAGATATGACTGTGGTCATTGCACTAACTAGTTAAAGGAAGATGGAGGTGAAAATCTTGGAAGAAAGGATATCAAAGCCCAAGTATTAGAAAATTTGTATTTGTAGATTTTGAAATCACTAAGAATTATGAGAACCATAAGCAACCAGGAGATTTGACTCAGAGAATAGTGACTGCAACAAAGAAGGATGGTCAATTATAATAGAGTTTAATGACCTGAAATTCAGAGACAAGTGATTTTAAGAAAGAGCAAGAGTTGTCTGGAAGTGTTAAAGATCACCAAAAACACCTACTCTTCCTCCAGACCCAGTGTTGCAAAGAATAAGAAAAAGAACACAGTCACTACTTAGACAAGCTACATGTAAAAAACCACATCCCCGAGGCAAAGCCAAATTTCATTTAGAGAAAGATGAAGGGAAAGCTGTAGAAATAAAACAGATGGTCTAGCTTTTCAATTTTATCTTCCCTCTTTCTGTAGTTTTTCTTGAGTACATATCCCTGGTTTCCTCACCTCTTTGCCTTTGTTTATATTATTCCTTGAGTCTAGAATTCCTCCCTTCTCCCTTGCCATTTACCTTCTATCATATCCTATCCATCTTTTACAATCCATCTTGCATGGCTTCTCTTCTTTCTCTCTTTTTTAATTGTGTTATATTAGTCATCGTAAAATACATCATTAGTTTTTGATGCAGTGTTTCAAGATTCATTGTTTATGTACAACACCCAGTTCTCCATGCAATATGTGCCCTCCTTAATACCAACCACCAGGTTCACCCATTCCCCCAACCCCTCTGCCCTCTAAAATCCTCAGTTTGTTTCTTGGAGTCCACAGTCTCTCAAGGGTTCATCTTCCCCACCGATTTCCCCAATTTACTTTTCCTTTCCTTCTGATGTCCTCCATGTTATTCCTTATGCTCCACAAGTAAATGAAACCATATAATAATTGACCTTCTCTGCCTGACTTAGTTCACTCAGCATAATCTTCTCCAGTCCCATCCATGTTGATACAAAAGTTGGGTATTCATCCCTTCTGATGGCTGAGTAATATTCCATTGTGTTTATGGACCACATCTTCTTTATCCATTCGTCTGTTGAAGGGCATCTCAGCTCTTTGCACAGTTTGGATGTTGTGAACATTGTTGCTATGAACAATGGGGTACATATGGCCCTTCTTTTCATTACATCTGCATCTCTGGGTTAAATACCCAGTAGTGCAATTGCAGGGTCATAAGGAAGCTCTATTTTTGATTTCTTTCTTTTTTTTTTTTTTTTTAAGATTTTATTTACCTATTTGACAGAGAGAAATTACAAGTAGATGGAGAGGCAGGCAGAGAGAGAGAGAGGGAAGCAGGCTCCCTGCTGAGCAGAGAGCCCGATGCGGGACTCAATCCCAGGACCCTGAGATCATGACCTGAGCCGAAGGCAGCGGCTTAACCCACTGAGCCACCCAGGCGCCCCTATTTTTGATTTCTTAAGGAACCTCCACACTGTTTTCCAAAGTGGGTGCACCAACTTGCATTCCCTCCAACAGTTTAAGAGGGTTCCCTTTTCTTCACATCCTCTCCAACACTTTGCCAGTAATTTTATTTATCTAAACTTCTAATTTCTTTGTTCTTCCCTTTGGTTAAATTCTTACCATATAATTAATTTTTTCAGGTTCTTAGTTTTATCTAAGTAGCTTTCTGATCTTTATAATAAATGGTAAGATTTATCTGATGTTGAAAAAAAATGAGCTATGTAAGAGCAAAGGCTACCCACTCTTTTTCTACACATTTGGTAATACAGTGAACTTCAGCCTTGGGTCTACATCAGAACTGCCTTTGAAACTTTTTAAAAACTTTTACAGGTCCTATTTCTATAAATTCTATTTTCATAGAGCTAGGTGGCGCTAAGGTTACCTGAATTTTTAAAATTCATAAGTATCCAGATTTGCAGCTAAAATTAGGAATGTTTTGCCTAAGCAATCTTTTTTCCTTTCTTTTTTTTTCCTTGCCCTCTCCTGAAACCCCATGAGACTCAGCAGTATGTCAACCAAAAATCAACAAATAAAAAAATCAATCAACAGCAACAAAAAAATCAACCCTTTTTTCCTGAGCTTGTCTGAGTTCTCTAACCAAACCTGTACTGCATGTGGCAGTTTCTGTTCAGTGCACACAATTACCAGCCTGTAACATAATGTAGCAGGATGTTAGGACTGTTACTGTCCTCCTGGGGCAGTGCCTAAGATATATATTCTTGGCTCTTGTGTGTCCTAGGATGTGCACACAGAGAATTATTCCATAATTGTAAAATCTCTGGTGTCACAGGCAGGTAGTAATCTTGTCTTATCTGTTAGAGATTCACATTAATACAATTTAACTGATTTAAGATCTTCTCCCATCTTTCTGTTTTTATTCCAAACCTTTGAAATAGTTTCTAGGAAATGTGTCCTAAAAGTAGTGTGCAGTGAACCCTAATATGAAATCTTTCTTATTTAAATAGTGTATTTTTCTATCCCTGAAAAAATTTGCTGAGAATTTGATTCTCCCTATAAAAAATTGCACAAAAGTTCCTGGCATACTGATAGTAACACAACTTTTTTAACCTTTAAAAAGGTTTAAAAAAAAATGTAAATGTTAAAATATGTAAGAGTTTATCATTTAAGAGAGATGGGCTGCTGCATCTTAAGTAATACTGGAGAATCCTGGTATTATACTTGCATTCCATCCACATTCACAAAAGTTTTAAACAAAATCACAGGGGTTTTTTGTTTTGTTTTTTGTTTTTTTCTTACAGTCTCTTTGCAGGTGTCCCACCATGGTGCATATTTGTTGGTTTCAACACTGGAAATAGCTCTAAGAATCATGATTATCTTTTTCACTTCTGGATATTTTCACTTTTAGAATTGAGCCATACTTTTTGAATGAATTCCAGAGCTATGCAATCAAGGAAGTAGAAACAAGCCTTAGTAAAGTATAGTGTAATAAAATCTAGTGAAAAGAAATGATACACATTTCTTTATTACCTCTGTATCTCTTATCATGTCTTAGCCTTTCAAGGATTCATTCAGATAGTTTTTTTCATGTCATATGTGTATTTTCTGTCCTTATAGTACTTTATTAATTTTCTGTTGTAGCATTGATCATAAATTATAACAAATTGTGTTAAAATAACTTTAAGGAGAATGCAGGATCTGTTTACTGCTTTTGCATTTTTTGCCAGTGTTTTTTTGCTAAAAACTTGTAGTTTACATTGAATACTGTTTTATAATTCAACAAATGATTTTTTTTTAAATTTTAGATGATATTGGTGCCCACATGAATGTAGGAAGAACTTACAAAAATCTAAATAGAACCAAAGAAGCTGAAGAATCTTACATGATGGCTAAGTCACTAATGCCCCAAGTAAGTTGTCGTGATACATTTCTGTTGTCTTATATCCACTGTATGCCCACACTGAATAGAATTACCTGGGTGGAAAATCTGTATCTTTTCTTTAATTTGTTCACATTAAACTAAAGTATCCAATAAACCATTTATTACTATAGGTTTTTTTAAAGTTTTTACTTAAATTCCAGTTAACACTATAATATTTAGTTTCAGGTGTACAATATAGTGAGTTAGCACTTAAGTACAAGTACACTTATTAATCCCAATACCTGTTTCACCCATCTCTCCCCCAGCCTCCATTCTGGTAGCCATCAGTTTGTTCTCTGTATTTGAGTCTGTTTCTAGGTTTGTCTTTCCTTCTCTTTTTTTCCCTTTACTAGTTTGTTTTGTTTCTTAAATTCCACATGAGTGAGATCATATGGTATTCATCTTTCCCTGAGTTACTTCACTTAGCATAATACTACAAGTTTTATAAAGAGCTACATTTACTTTTATAGCTCAATTGAAAATTTTTTCCATATAGTATGTTTAAAATGTTTGATAAGATGATAAATTTTAGATATCCTTGATTAGAAGCTATTATTGAATTAAATGACTTTAAATAAAGAGAATTTTATATATGTACATTAAGCACTAAATTCAACATTATTCTTCTTAAAAAATGAATAAACAAAGTAATAAAATGAATGGATAACATCTCTGTTGCTGTTTGGTGTTCAGTTGTTGCAATGACACACACAAAAGATTCATTGGTTATTACAGTATAGCCTGGAAGCTGGAAAGCCAGATTCTGGCCTTGACCAGCTATGTTTCATCAGAAAAGATAGCTTACCCTATACTACAGTTTTCTCCATAGTTGTATATATTAATATTATGTTAATAATGTAATGTTAAAATAATTGGTTGTAGTTTGATAAAATGTTTCAGAAACAGAGTTGGACCACATGATGTCTTATAAGCATTATTTCAGTCCTAAGATACTAAAGTTAAATTGTGTTCAGTATAGATTTTTATCAGACACAATTTATTATTTTCACTAAAAATTTGGGTCTATGTATATTTTATAACCTTTGCCTAACCTGAATAATCAGTTAATAAGAATTTTACTTCCTGGGCGCCTGGGTGGCTCAGTGGGTTAAGCCGCTGCCTTTGGCTCAGGTCGTGATCTCAGGGTCCTGGGATCGAGTCCCACATCAGGCTCTCTGCTCAGCAGGGAGCCTGCTTCCTTCTCTCTCTGCATGCCTCTCTGCCTACTTGTGATCTCTCTCTGTCAAATAAATAAATAAAATCTTTAAAAAATAATAAAATAAATTAAAAAAATAAGAAGGGGGCGCCTGGGTGGCTCAGTGGGTTAAGCCGCTGCCTTCAGCTCAGGTCATGATCTCAGGATCCTGGGATCGAGTCCCGCATCTGGCTCTCTGCTCAGCGGGGAGCCTGCTTCCTCCTCTCTCTCTCTCTGCCTGCCTCTCTGACTGCTTGTGATCTCTCTCTGTCAAATAAATAAATAAAATCTTTAAAAAAAAAAAAAAGAAGAATTTTACTTCCTAACTCTACCAGACAAATGAGGCTTTAGTATAACTCTGAATCAAATTAACCACCCTGTGTCACAACCAGAAATATTTTGCTGACAACATGAAAGTTGACATGGTGTAACAAATACACTAGAGTGAAGGGAAGGAGACCTGAGTTCTTTCTGTTATGAGTCTTGTGCAAATATATTAACAGACCTTAGCCTCAAGAGTTTAAATTTATAGGACTTTATAAAATGATGCATATAAATAAAAAGCTAACAATATTGTGTTGAGCTAGTATGAATGAAAAATATATGTTTTAAAGCCACAAAATATTAATTATTTCATTTACATTTTGTAAATACTATAGGTGCTTTCACATTTTTATGACTTATTTTAATTTGGTAATAAAGCTAGTACCATAACCTTTATATGTCATGTATATTTTAAATAAACCACCAGGAATACTTATTTTTATTTTTATTTGGTACTGAAATAATCAGATTATGTTCTTTTGGACAGATTATTCCTGGTAAAAAATACGCAGCCAGAATTGCCCCTAACCACCTAAATGTTTATATTAATCTGGCCAATCTTATCCGAGCAAATGAGTCCCGGCTGGAAGAAGCAGATCAGCTATACCGACAAGCAATAAGCATGAGACCCGACTTCAAGCAGGCTTACATTAGCAGGTATTGTAGTTCTCTTTAAGCTATCATTATAGAAAATTGAAAACTGCATCTGCACGTACATTTCACCATCGGAACTAAATTGGCTTTTTTTTTTTTTTTTTTAGTAATCTTAGCTACCAAGAATATAGAAACATAGCCTAGTTTAGACTTATGAAATTTAATTGATTTGATTTGAAATTGACAAGTCTATTAACATATAGTGACAAACCCAAGTTTTATACAAAAGAAAGAAAAGCTCCTTTTTAGTTTCATTTGCTTCTTATGGTCACATTCATCTTTACTTAAAACACCTGAAATTTGGGGTGTCTGGGTGGCTCAGTGGGTTAAGCCTCTGCCTTCAGCTCAGGTGATGATCTCAAAGTCCTGGGGTTGAGCCCCGCATCAGGCTCATTCCTCAGTGGGGAGCCTGCTTCCCCCTCTCTCTCTGCCTGTCTCCCTACCTACTTGTGATCTCTCTCTCTCTGTCAAATAAGTAAATAAAATCTTCAAAAAAACAAACACCTGAAACTTACATTTTATAAGTATTTCTAATATCCAGCTCTCAAGAGCTTTCTGACAATTAACTGGTTATTGATGCTTTTACCAAAAAGAAACTTTTCAGTTGTCAGTAAAAAGAAATTTGGCATCACATGTTAGAACTTAATATATTTTCCCATGTAAGGATCATCATCTGTATTATACTTGAGGAAAATTGTATGTTAAACTTGATTTTAAGGCCTGGCCCAGAAACCTAATCATAATTTATGACATTGCTCCTATGGGGAAAATGTATTCAGAATTTCATAAGTTTTTGAGATAAAATCTGTTCATAATTTGGAGGCTGTCTTTGCTCTACCTTATCTAGTAGTTGTTGAAATTAGCTAAGTTTACTGGGATTGCATTTGTAAATAAAACCTGTCATGTGTTAATCTATAAAGAATTATTCAGTAGTATGCATTTTAAAAAAGCAGTTTGGGCAGCAGTTTGGGGGCGCCTGGGTGGCTCAGTGGGTTGAGCCGCTGCCTTCGGCTCGGGTGGTGATCTCGGGGTCCTGGGATCGAGTCCCGCGTCGGGCTCTCTGCTTGGCGGGGAGCCTGCTTCCCTCTCTCTCTCTCTGCCTGCCTCTCTGTCTGCTTGTGATCTCTCTCTGCCAAATAAATAAATAAAATCTTTAAAAAGAAAAAAAAAAAGCAGTTTGTACAAATACTCATTCCAGAAGTTGCTTTAATTGAGGATATTAGTGGTTCATTTGTTATCATTCCTATGCTAATGTTAAGGAAATAATAGGATCATAATAAAAATAGCTCTCCTATCATTACTCCAATCGATTTGCACATATTACTTTTTTAAGCTTTCTAACAGAAAATAGAACCATATTAGAAAGATTTGTGAAATAATTTTCAAACTGTGATCCTTAGTTTCAGATGTGTACCTTATAGGTGTCTGCTGGTCACACATGTACCCTCCAATCCTTACCCAGTCAGCTTTTTAAATTCTCTTTTTGTTATTTTGGGGAGTTTTTTGTGTTGTTATAATGAATGGCCATTTTATAAGAATACATTGTAGAAGATTGAATTTATATAAGAATACATTGTAGAAGATTGAATTTATATAAGAACTTTTAAATGTTCTGCACTTTATAAATGAGACTTATGTAGCATAGACTTAAATACTGGAATTTCCCCATCACCACCGTATTGGTATTCATTCTTCGTATGCTATTACTTGGTCTCCTGAAAAATTGATCTCCCTTTCTTCTTACTGTCATTTTTTGATGTAGTCTAGTCTAGTCTGCCTTCTTTCAAGATGTACATAAAGAATATTTTTTCTCTGCCTCCCCTTTATTGGATACCTCCTCATATCTTACCCTTTAAAGTTTCTTCTCTAATAATAGTTGAAAACAACCAAATTTGCTAAACTAATGAGTTCAGGTTTGAGGGCATATTCAAATAGTTCCTTTTGATGGAAAACTTTAAAAGCTTTGGTTAAAAGGAAAAAAGAAAGCTGTCTGTGGAAAAGCTTAAAACTTGTGAAAAATAATGTCTACAAAGTGACACGATAATGTGAGTAAAGCTTGCGTTTGGTTTTTCCACAGAGGAGAATTGCTTTTAAAAATGAATAAACCTCTCAAAGCAAAAGAAGCATATCTTAAAGCACTAGAGCTGGACAGAAATAATGCAGATCTTTGGTACAACTTGGCAATTGTTCATATTGAACTTAAAGAACCAAACGAGGCCCTAAAAAATTTTAATCGTGCTTTAGAACTAAATCCGAAGCATAAACTAGCATTATTCAATTCTGCTATATTAATGCAAGAATCAGGTATGTTTTCTCAAAATGTTTCTATATTTAAAACATACTGTTTGAAGTATTATAAAATCTGAACTTATATTACGCGAGGCAAATGTTTTGTAAATGGATAGTTTATATCAAAACTGTACATAAATGATTTTAAGAATATTTAAAATACTTGAAGTACTATTTTCAAGTAATATGCTCTAACAAGATCGTTAGTTCTTTGGTTATATGTTAAGACTTAATTTCAGGCAGTCTATTAAGCAGTGCCTTTAATCTATTTTGTCATTTTATGTACAGACATAATCTCTTACATATACATATTATACCATATCCAAATAATCAGAACTTGCAAGATTTTTTTATATAATTACTTCTAGGGAGACAAGAGCATTATATATTTTAGGAAAAAATGTATTTTCTCTTGATTCATGTGACCAAGTGCTTTTGGTATCATCTAGTTTTATTTTCTGAGATACATTAAAAAATCTAATTTTGTAAGACTGAAGCATTTTGTTTATCCAATAATAGTTACTATTTTCTGAACTTTTTTACGTAAGTCTCATGTAATTCTTAGAAAATTCAGCAGGCTGGGGCGCCTGGATCCTGAGATCAAGCCCTGCTTCGGGCTCCCTGCTTAACAGGCTGCTCTCCTTGCTTGTGTGTGTGCACACATGCGCTCTCTTTTTCTGTCTCTCTCAGCAAATAAATAAAGAAAATATTTAAAAAAAAAAAAAAAGAAAAGAAAAGAAAAGAAAAAGAAAATTCAGCAGGCTAACCCAGAGAACTTAAATGATCTGTGCCTAAAGTCATAGTGTTAACAGAATCAAGATTGAAGGCATGTCGTTGTTGGCAAATCCAACGCCTCTTCCTCTTAATTGCATAATCTTCCTCTGCTACTCTCAGTTTGATTCTAAACTATAAAGAGATATTTTGCCCCTTCAGGTTTTTGAGGCATTCTTCCTGTCTTAAAGAAAGGAAATGAGCTATCATTTCAGTGTTTGAAGCACACAATCTTTCCTGTGAAAACCCCTGAGTTTTTTGCTTTCTACTTTTTGATTTAGGTACAGAAATTAATTGTTTTGATGCTGTCTTTTTCTAATCTGATTAGATGAATACTGAAAGTGGCTTTTTGTTCCTCAGACTTAATTCATTTGTTAACGATATGTGTTTTTTTTCTTTTTAAAAAAATTATTATTAGGTGAGGTTAAACTCAGACCAGAAGCTAGAAAACGACTTCTAAGCTATATAAATGAAGAGCCACAAGATGCTAATGGTTATTTCAATCTGGGAATGCTTGCCATGGATGACAAAAAGGACAGTGAAGCCGAGATGTGGATGAAGAAAGCCATAAAATTACAAGCCGATTTCAGAAGTGCTTTGTTTAATCTGGCTCTCCTGTATTCTCAGACAGCAAAGGAATTAATGGCTTTGCCAATTCTGGAAGAGTTACTCAGACACTATCCTGATCATATCAAGGGTCTTATATTAAAGGGAGACATTCTGATGAATCAAAAGAAAGATATACTTGGAGCAAAAAAATGTTTTGAAAAGATTTTGGAAATGGATCCAAGCAATGTGCAAGGAAAACACAATCTTTGTGTTGTTTATTTTGAAGAGAAGGACTTACTAAAAGCTGAAAGATGCCTGGTTGAAACATTGGCATTAGCACCACATGAAGAATATATTCAGCGCCATTTGAATATAGTCAGGGATAAAATTTCCTCATCTAGTTTTGCAGAACAGCCAATATCCCCAGCTGGTAAGACTTCAGGTGTAGAAGGAGACAAAATTCCAACTGAAAATGTACAAGAAGTAAAAAGTGAACCTAGACCTACACAGATCATAAAACCGAGTGATAATAAAAGTCAATCTAAATCCAACAAACTATTAGGAAAAAATACAGACAAAGAGACCCCCCACAAAACAACAAAGGAAATCAAAGAAATTGAGAAGAAAAGAGTTGCTGCTTTAAAAAGACTAGAAGAGATTGAACGTATTTTAAATGGTGAATAGTATTATTTATTGTGTCACAATGTCCTCAAAGAACTTCAATCTATCTTATGTGATTGCTTATTCTGGGAGCACTGAAAAATAGCAAGTATACACATAACAGTCTGTCATGAGCTGCCTCTACATATGATCAAAATGCGATTTTCATTAAACACCTATCTTACCCCAGGGTATGTATTATATAAGATGTGACAGTTTTCAGAGTTTTGGTGACTATGGCAGAAATACTAAATTACAGTTTGCAAATTTGTATCTTTTATATGGAAGGAAGATTTCTTCTGTAGAGTAATCTTGACTACTCACAATTAAAAATAATCTAAAGTGTGAATGATAGTCCCTTGCGGGCAAATTTAACATATGCTGGTTTATTCTATGAATTGACATTTATTAGTTGACTTCATTACCTTCTGTTGGAATCTGATTATGGATTGAAAACTCTTACTGAACACATTCTTTTTTCTTTGGTAATTTCTGTTTAACTGAGGGACTTCACACCATAAAAGAATACTGGCTTCCTTTATGTTGTATTCTTACATTGATTTTTAGAAGGAATGCCGGATGAAACTTATTTAAAATAAGTCCTGTGACATGTTAGCTTAAGAATGTATTTTCATAATTGTGTGCTTTGTCCTTAATTTTACTCTGAAATGCAGTTTTTAATCAGGTAAAGTTTTAAGTATAAATATACATATACATACCCGCACATTTCTAATGGTGCTCATATATACTCTGTATTTTTTTACATACTAAGAGTTTCACAGCATGAACCACATAATCATGACTATCCTTGAGTTTTTACTCCCAAAATTATTCATGTTTATTAGAATCTTAGTCATACTGAAAATGTCCCAATAACTGTAACTTTAAACCTTTGAATTGAAACATATTTTCTCATTCATCTTGGTGTTATCCCTCTAGTGTTATTTGAATTTTAATTGTTCCAAAAACACACCTTAATCATTCTTAGATACCTTAAGCAACTAAATTGTGTTCTATTTAACTGAAGGAAAAACAATATGACAAAGTTTATTTTTAAACACTAAGTTCTTGTTATCTTCCTATGGTGTATATTTTTATTAAATATTTATTTTGACTACTGAGCTTTCATAAAAATTTTAAAGCTGTTTAAATTCCATCAACTATGGAAAACAAATTGCTATTGCATTTTCTTATATATGCATCTATTACAATTTAACCAAAATTTCATCATTTTGGCCTGCTATCTAGCTATGAAAAGTAATTAGCCTTGTATGGGATTAATAGTCAGTTGGTTTTAGCAAATTTAAATCTGAAAACTTAAGTTGAAGACATAAATCAAATTTATTAATTTATATCTGATTTTTTTCTTGAGTTAAAGTACATTTCAGATGAATTTTATAATACCTGATAAGTTGGCTTTGATTTAAACTGTTAAAGCTCAAGCTATCATCCTGAGGTAGTAACTAATTTCTAATTATGTAGAATTTCAAAAACTGAGAAAACTAATTTCTAAATATATATATTTCAAAAATCCTATTACTGTAAGTTTTTATAAAGAAATATTTTATAAATAGGTCACAAGCAAACTTGGTCTACATTAAAGACCCACTCTTACTAGGTTCTCTGAGGTTGTGTCATAAATTTATTTTTTAGACAATTTATATCAAGCACTGACACCAATCGTAGTTCATTTTTGATTTAGAGATTCTGTTCAGCATTAAAGCAATATCCAGTTTCAGTTTTTTAAATTATGGCTTTGCGACTCCAGATATATGATGGAGAATACCTCATATACTATGACTTGAAAAACGAAATCTATGTTAATTTTGTGTTCTGTCCATGTATCTTGAGAAAAAAATTTCTGAGTTTGATCTCTTCTGTTACAGTATCAAGTGAAGATAAGTCAGAAAAGCAGAAGGGAATCTTTTGTGGCAGAAGATGGTAATAAGAGCTTTGAGCTTTGAGTAATATTTTAATAAAATTATGTAACTATTCAAAAGTTAAAAAATATATTGTTACCCAATGATTTTTATAGGAAAAAGAATTCCTCTTTATTTGCTCTTAGAACAATGCCTATCATGTAGGAAGTGCTTATATTTAAATTTTAAATAATTTATTTAAATCAAATCCACCCTGATTAGTAATTTTTCCAAATTAATGTTCCCCAACCCTCACTTCGTATTAGAATCGTCTGGAGGACTCTTTAATATGGACCCCAACCAACAACAACTTAATCTGAATTTCTTAGGAAGGGAGTATGCCTCCATTTTCTTGAAGTTCTCAGAGTGATCCTAATTTGTAGTCAGGGTTAATGATCACTGCTCTAAATTAGTTCAAGGAAATCCTCTTATCTCTCCTGCACTAACTTTTTAAATTAGTGTCATAACCCAGTTAAGTTTTGATATTCTAATGAATATGCTCTTCTGATAACTAGTATTTGTTTCATCTTAAGTACCATCAGCCTTGTTTATGTGAGATTGATTATTTTCTTTAAACTCACAGTAGAATTTTATTCAAGCTGTTCAAGTGAAAAAAGGTAATAGATTTTATTTTCCCCCATCTTTGGAACTGCCTTTTTGGGGAAATGGATGGTAGGGATATTTTAACCCAGCTTGCTACCTACAGTTCAGAGTTGTGAGCATCTGAATGTTCGGAAAGAAAGCATATCACAGGTTTGTGTGCTGGTAAAGGGATGTAGTTTTAGGTCTCACTGTTTACAAAAGAATCTATTCCCTAGGAGTTCTGGAAAGCTTTGACAATCCCCAAGGGGCAATTATGTTACTTTTTCACTACTTCTCAGAAGGAAGAATTAAGTTTTTCTACTGTTGCTCCTATATGTATTTCCTTATTAACATTCATACTTGGGAATTTTATCTTGTAATTATCTCAGTAAGTAATTTCTTGAAGCTAATGACTCAGAGGATAAAACAGTTATGTTTGCAATTTTGTGTTTACTTTTATGTAAATATTTAGTATGTGAATTACACAATTCTAATAAAACCTCATGCCTTTTCATTACATCTATTTTGAGCTCTCAACTTCATGTTACTAAATACTAATTTGAAGATCTTTAATGAAAACTTTTACGAAAATATATAGATTTGTATGTCAGTTTCTACTTCAGAAATCCATATATTTGTCATATTTATTTTTTTAAAAGCCTAATTGTTTGCATGACTAAATGGTATTTAAAAATAACCCCCTCCAAAATACCTGATACCTTTGTTCGAAATTTTGTCTGTTGGGAGCTGTCAGCCATCCATGTTAAGGGTTTATAAGAAAATAGTTTAAAATTTTATGCATTTTTATTGTGTCATTTCTGTGTGTACAATATTTCTAAATAATCATTATAAAATTGATACTTTTTAAAACCTTCACCTGAATTGCCTTTTAGTGTTCAAATGAAAAGTAAAATAATGTGTCAAGAGATTTCTGCTTCCTTAAAGACAGAATAGCTGGTGTTTAGTTTTATTAGCAATCATCTGAGAAAGGCATGTGTTAAATTAGTTCCAACAGTGATACATTTTCAATCCTTAGTGACAGAAACTAAAAAAAAAAAAAAAAAAAATGAGACGATTAAATTCAAACGTGGAATTTTACATACATAAGTAGAAGTCAGTATTGTGAAATAATTAGAGGAGTCCCAAGTTATGGATCTGCCTGTATTCAAATCCTGGTTCCACCCTTACTAGTGTAACTTAGGGGAATTGTTCAACCTATAATTCCTTGTGTGTATACACACACACACAAAAATTATATATATTGTATAGATACTGTGTATTGTATATATACACACATACACACTCTCTATATATATATATTATACATACATACATGTATATGTGTGTGTGTGTGTATATATATCCTATTGTATAAACTGGCAGGTATCTTTGTAACTATAAATAGTGCATGCTCAACCACGTGCATTGTAAATAGCTTTTACCAAACATGTTTGACAATGACCTTAGTTAACATCACTTAGTAAATTGTGATAAACAAAAAGCCATGATTTATTTGAGGTAATTGGCCTTATTGTTTTCCATGTGGCACCAAGAACGAAACAATTTGCAGCTATAACCAAGCCATAGTACTGATCTATCCATTCAGTGTTGTCTTTATTTTATTTGATTGTGGTTTGGTGATATTTCATTGTCAGATTGGAAAACATTAAAAAAAAATGATTTTCATCTTTCTGAAGACTGGCCTTATTAATGGGCAGCTTTCCTAACAAGTGATTATTAACTTTTATCAGGTGTTAACATCTGTTTCAGAACCATGGTAGTATGTTTACATGTCAGAGGTTTTGTTTAACTCTATTACATTTCTAAATTGAAATATTTATATTAAATATATTAATATACTTAAATTGCTTAAAATAGTTCTTGCTATAAATGATAGTTGTTAACTATTAATGTAATCATAGGGCTTTGGTATGTAGTAAATAATAGATGTTAATCGTTAATGTAATCCTAAGGCTTAGGGTTGCATTTGATTGGTTTTATATATGTGTTAGCAGAGATAATGTCAGTGATGGTCTTATAGCAGACAAATCATATTTAATATTAATGCTTGTTCCTTAGCCATCTAAACCAGTTGGTATACAGATAAAATAATATAAATAAAATCTATTTATTAAATACTAAATTTATAAATTAAATAAAATTTTTAAATGCAGAAATGAGAATTCAGACACCTTAAAATTATAGTACTTTGTTCTTTTGCTGTTCATTGCCATCAGGGAGGTAGCATAAGTTAAATATTAATGCCTAAAAGTCTCTGAAGACTTGATCTCGGGTAAATTCATGTCCTTTGGAATCTACTTTCTTCATGATTAACATTCCTGTGACTATATGGATGGATAGCATATTTCCCATCGAGTAGTATTTTTATTCTATAAAAACCTGATAACTTCACTTTTTACCTTAAGCAAAATACTCCTCACCAAACCATTCTAGTTTGCCCTTTCTTACTGATTTTCATGGTTAAAACTGGGTCTTCTTTACTTCTTCCTTTCCCCATTGCTTTAGTTTCTGATATTAGGAAAGTCAACTGATTAATACTAAACTAGAAATGATAGGTAGTGGATCTTATTAGTCATTCCAACAGTTAATTCAAGTGCACCTCTTTCTTTGTAAGTTGCAGGCAGTATAGTGGGAGTTATTTGAGGAATGTAGCGTTTCCACCATTCTGCCTATCTAAGCAAAGAATTGAGAGAGACCACAAAAAGGCTTTGTAACTGCAAGGCCACTTTTGACCAGAGTCCTATTTTTGATGGGCACTGGCAGGCCAGGTAACTGCCTTTGAGGAGTGGAATCAGAGTAATCAAACTGTCAGCAGAATTAGACTTATGCCCAGAAGTGATATCTGTAAAATTAATTCCTGGGCCATGAATATCCAGATGTTGGTTGATTTACAATGGGATTACATACCAATAAACCCATTTTAAGTTGAAAATACTGTAAGTTGAAAACGCATTTAATATATCTAACGTACTGATCCTGGGATCAAGTCCCACATCAGGCTCCCTCAGTGGGGAGTCTGCTTCTCTTCTGTCCCTCCTCCCACTTGTCCTCTCAATCTCTCTCTCTGTCAAGTAAATAAAATCTTTAAAAAATTAAAGGACTAATATATAGCAGTAGTTAAAATGAAAGTAAAATCTAACAAAAAAGCTCTTAGAGTTCTATTTTTTATGTTTTAGTTACATTAGGTTTTATAAAATACTTACCTTGAATTATAAATACAAGGTCCAAAAAATAGTCTATGAAACACTTGTATAACAGAAAAGTCAAAGAAGTTCAAAAAGTCTTAAGCAATCTGGGGTAGCAATTTTAGTACATGAAAAAACAGAATTCATGCCAAAAGAAAAGGGAAAATAAATGATGAATACTAGTAAAAGGAATAATAGAATAAGATGCCCATCATTTTTTAAAAGATTTTATTTATTTGACAGTATAAGCAAGGGATGCAGCAGAGGGAGAGAGAGAAACAGGTTTCCCCATGAGCAGGGAACCCAATGTGGGGCTCCATCCTAAGATCCTGGGATCATGACTTAAGCTGAAGGCAGATGCTTTACCAACTGAGCCATCCAGGTGCCCCAGAAGAGATGTCCACCATAAACACATGTCAAAGATAAAACCTAAAAATAAGCAAATACTCCTCAGCAATTAAAATTGTACCTTTGAGCAAAAAGAATCCATACACAAAAGAGTACACTATATATGATTTCATTTATATGAACTCCCAGAACAGACTAATCTATCATGGGTATCTTTGCAGGAACAAAGGAAACCAAGGGAACTTTTTAGGATGATAGAAATATTCATGGCCCAGTAATTCCACTCTGAGGTGTGTTGGTAAAAGAAGTACATCTACAGGTGTACTAAAAGATAGAGGAATGTTCTTAAGGTTAATTGTTTAAGCCCCAACCTTGAAGTAATCAAAATAATCATGAAATTGGGACTCCGGGTGTTAAGCCTCTGCTTTTGGCTTAGGTCATGATCCCAGGGACCTGGGATTGAGCCCCTCATCGGGCTCCCTGCTCAGTGGACAGTCTGCTTCTCCTTCTCCCTCTGCCTGTCCCCCCCTGGCTTGTGCTCTCTTTCTTTCAAATAAATAAAATCTTTAAAAAAAACTTCAAAATACTCATGAAAAACAGATATTTGTTACAGTTATAGTCATACAATGAAATGTTATGAATATATTATGAATATGCATGAGCCACTATTACATGAAGAAACATGGATGGATCTCACAATATAATGTCTAAAGCCAAATGCAAAAGATGTAACTGTTAAAATTCTATTAATATGAAGCTCAAAAACAGGCAGGCTGAATTTGGGCTATTATAAGTCAGGACAGTGGTTACCCTAGGAAAGGAAATACGACGTTTATTGGAAAGGAATGTGAGAGAGGGCATCTTTGGTATTGTTCCCTTTCTTTGTCTGGCTTATATTTGCACAGATAGTTTCAATTTTTGGCAATTCAGGATATATGCCTTTTTCCAGATGTATATAATAAACTTCAAAAAAGTATAATATTAAAAGATGTATTTAAGGAAATGGAAAAAATAGAATAAAAATTTATGCAGTCTGGGGCATTAGGTGAAAGAATTCTATAATCACAATTTGGTGATAACTATCAAATACAAAGAATGACTGAAGAATGTTCAATAGCACATTTTTAAAACAGCTTTATTGAGATATAATTGACATGAGGAGTGGCTCATATTTAAAGTTTACAGTTTGTTAAATTTTAACATATATATATATATATAATATATATATATATATATATATACCTGTGAATCCATCACTATAATCATGATGATGAACGTATACACTTATCAAAGTTTCCTCATGCCCTTTGTAATCCCTCCAGTCCTACCACTCCTTTCCAGCCCTGTCCCTAAAAGCATTGATGTGCTTTCTGCTTCTATAGATCATTTACCTTTTCTCCAGTTTTATATGATGGCATCATACATTATTTGTCTGGCTTTTCACTCTGCAATAGACTAAATGTGCCCAGCCCCCATTCATATGCTGAAGTCCAAACCCTTAATAGGATATTCAGAGGTGGAGCCCTTGGTGGTGGTTAGGTTTAGATAAGGTTGTAACAGTGGGGCTCCCAGGATTAGTGTTTTGTAAGAAGAAGAAGAGAGATGAGATTTCTCTCTCTCCCATATAAAATGGCCATCTGCATGCCAGAGTTAGTTCTCACTGAGGCAGTATTTCATTTCTTGGATTTCTCAGCCTCCAGAACTATCAGAAATGTCTATTGTTTAAGCCACCCGTCTATGGCGTTTAGTTATAGTACCCCAAACTGAGACACACTCAGAATAGTTTCATTCATCAAGAGTTTGTTACCAAGTAGTATTACATTATATGGATATACTATGGTCTTTATCCATTGTTTGGTTGATGGACATATAAATGCAATTTTTTATCTGGTCCAGTGATATTTTTTTCTCCTGTAGGCATTATGTATTTTTCAAATACAAATCAATAAAAATGCTTTAATTCTATTTGTAATGCACATTTTCTGACTGTCTATGTATTCAGTTTACTCCACTTTTACTAATGGTCATTTGGGGATTTAGTCTTTCCTCATAATTAGCTCATTTGTTTTTGGAGGTGTGGAGAACAGAGCATAGGGCTCAGACCAGCCATTAATCACTTGATATTAATCCATCTAATGTGATTCATTTAGGAATGAGAATAACCAAATCAAAGCCAATGAAATGACCCGTGATTTTGCTAACACTTTATTGACTTAAAATGCGAAAGAATGTAAGTTTAACATTGTGGCAACCATTTTCTCACCAGAAAGAGAGCCTGTATAAAAAAGAGCCAGGACAGAGTAGCCGGTCAGAGAGGCCAAAAATTAGGGCACAGTAGGTATTATTCTAATTAAAGGCCTGGTCAAGCTACACCTGGAAAGACAATAAAGTAAAGGGGAATCAGCTTGAGCCAAATTTGAATGGTTGTGCCAATTTCTGAAAAGAACTATACTTTGTATGTAATCTGGCCAAGCTCATCAAGGGCAGTGTCGGTCTTTTCAATCCCTGACTTGAAAACAGTTTTGATTAAGTGTAAGCAAAATAACTGGTTAAATTGTGTGTGTTGTACTGAAGAAGGCAACGAGATAAGGGAATTTGTGGTGAAAAATTCAGCTTCGTAGAGCCTTCAGTAAGGTCAAATAAGAATGAAAAGGTTTTAAGTTGGATCTGTTCCATCTGAAAACAAATCAGAGAATATTGTTTTGTATAAGGGTTCTTCACCTGCAGTCTGAAATCTGAGATAGCTACAAATATAATAACAGGGTTGGAAAAGCCAAGATTTTTGCCCCAGGGCCCCCATTGACTCAAGCAAAATCGGAGGTGTGAGATTTAGCAAGAATGTTGATAAAAGATTCTAGTATCTCAGGCCTCTCCCACATACTTCCATTTAAGCAGTCATTGTCCAAGAAGGGGATGAATTACTACCATTGAGAATATGCAGTCCAAGGGCACAGATACAAAAAACAAACAAACAAAAAACCTAAAAAACAAAGACAAAACCATTCAGCTCGAGACTAAAGTGATTGACAGTGCACTGTGTCTGTATTAATGTCCTAGGACTGTAATAAGAAAGTACCACAAACCTGGATGGCTTAAAACAAATTAATTGTCTCATAATTCTGGAGGCTCGAAGTCCAAAATCAGGCTATTAACAGTGTTGGTTCCTTCTGGGAGCACTCAAAAGAGAATGTATTCCATGACTTTACAGCTTCTGGCAGTTGTCAACAATTCTTTTTATGTTCTTTGGCTTGTAAATGTATCATTTTAATCTGCCTTTATTCATACAGCATTCTCTGTGTGTGTCTCTTCTCACCTCTTATAAGGAGACCAGTAATACTAGATTTAAGACCCACTCTACTCTCTCATGACCTCATCTTAACTAATTATATCTGCAATGGCCCTAATTGCAAATAAGATCACATTCTGAGATACTGGGAGTTAGGACCTCAACATATTTTTTATGAGGGCATAATTAAAGCCAAATAGTAGCTATAGTCAATTTCTAGAAGACAGGAAATTCAAGGGTGATTTTCAGATTTAAACACAAATTCTTCATATCTCTCTTTTTTTACTACCTGATGATGCAGAGCAAATGAAAATAGATTAAAAGTATACCAAGAGTTTAAATAGGGGCACCTGGGTGGCTCAGTGGGTTATGCCTCTGCCTTCGGCTCAGGTCATGATCTCAGCATCATGGGATCAAGCCCCGCATTGGGCTCTCTGCTCAGCAGGGAGCCTGCTTCCTCCTCTCTCTCTGCCTGCCTCTCTGCCTACTTGTGATCTCTGTCTGTCAAATAAATAAATAAAATCTTAAAAAAAACCCAAAAGTTTCAATAAATTTTACTATTTGTGAAATCTCATAGATCTATACAGACAAGAGGCTCAAAGCTGAGAAGAATAATCAGGCTCCAGAACTTGAGGTTAAACAAAGTATACTGTTAATTACATTTTTCATCTCAGTGATGGTCATGGAAAACACTCGTGTTTACTTAGTCAATTGAATTATCAAAGCAGGCCTACTAAAACCATGCACCTTACCTTACATCAAACTTTACTAATAATTCAAAGTATACGAACAAATACGAGATACAAGCAAAATCCATAAATCTCAGATTTTCCTAGAATAAGAATAGATGGATCAGAAATACCCTGTTTTGTAGATAGGGAATCCTATGTGCAAGAAGAAAGAAGTCATTCTTTCCCCATTATCCCCACCAGGAAAAGAGTGGTTTATTAACTTGTCATTAATCATTCCCTTCTCAACAATGAAAGAAAGATCTTTGTGGAGAGCGGAGTTAGAACAACCAGACTTGTTGACCAAGGAACAACATTTCACTTCTAGATTGAGGTCTTTGCCTTCTCTGTCACACAAGATATGATGAGTTACATACTAGCAACTACTATATGTTGTATTTCTTCCACAATGGCAGGTTAGCAAGGAAATGTGTATTGGATGTTTTCGTATTTATTAAACTTACTACTTATTTAGCATTAGTTCTCTGGGCCAAAAGGAGTTAATTAGCGATGGGTCTGACTGAGAAGACTGTGCACTGAGCAGATATTTTGGACTTACAGCATCATTTGTAGCCAAGGTCAGGAATTTGTATGTGACATAATCAGAATTAGTAAAGGGCTGGAACGTCTCAGAATCTATCTATTTCTCTCTCTCTCTCTCTCTCTCTCTCTCTCTCTCTCCCCCCGCCTTTGGATTTGGGGAATAATTCATGTCTGGAGATAGAACAGCCACCTCAAAGAGAAGGCATGAAATCTGATAGTAGAGGAGCATGATAAATAGAATCAAACAGAATCTAGTTCCAACTGACATTGTAGCAGAAGCCAAAAAATGGATTTTTAAAAGTTTTTATTGAAGTATAGTTGACACACAATGCAGCATTAATATCAAGTGTACAACATAGTGATTCAACAAGTCTATACTTCATACTGTGCTCATCACCAGTATAGGCACCATGGATCACTATACAATACTATTACAGTACAGTTGACTACATTTCCTATGCTGTACCTTTTAACCCTGTGACTTGCTCATTCCATTAACTGGAAACCAGTATCTCCCACTCCCCTTTACCCATTAAATAATTGATTTTTTTAGATACATGAAGCACTTACTTTCCTTTTATTCTTAAACCTTTTTGGATTTAGTTTCCTGTCACATGAAATTAAATAAAACCCACTGACACATAATTTGTTTATGTTCAATTAGCCGGCATATAGTGCGTCATTGTTCAATGATTTATTACTTGCATATAACACGACGCATTAATTTTTAGCATTTAAACTTTCAATGCTTTGTAATCCAAGAAAAACTTTTTTAAAGCAACATACTGTTTTCCTGAAGTCAGTCTGACATTAATGAAAGACAGATTGGGACTGATAAAATTGCACAACAGGAGGGAATATTGGGATTTTTTTTTTCACATTTTCTGGGTTTTGTATCCTCTTTCAAAAAAAATATGCAAGAAATAAAATAAGCCTAATTAATGTGCTTTTAAAAACATGATGCTTCTGGCTTAGCTCCTACCTCTCTGGTCCTCAACCATTTCACTCCATTTGAATCAGCCTCCTTGCTGAGCTCCCACGTAAGGGCCTTCATGCATCCCATTCTCTTCCTAGAACACGCTTCTTTCAGGTAGCCCTATGGATTCGTAAACTCATTTAGATTACTTCTCAAAATTGAACCCCAAATAAGGGTAAAATGCTGGGAAGGATGTAGTGATTGGTTATAGGTCAGAACATTTATAATAAATGGTAAATCAATAATTAAGAGAGGGGGCACCTGGGTGGCTCAATGGGTTAAAACCTCTGCCTTCAGCTCAGGTCATGATCCCAGGGTCCTGGGATTGAGCCCCACATTGGGCTCTCTGCTCTGCAGGGAGCCTGCTTCCTCCTCTCTCTCTGCCTGCCTCTCGGCCTACTTGTTATCTCTGTCTGTCAAATAAATAAAATCTTTTAAAAAAATAACAAGAGAGAATTATTGAAAATTTAAAAAGGAACTAAATTAACTACTATGGAGACCATGTCTTCAAGTTCATTGTTTAGGGCACTGCCATCCTAGAATGGATATACCTAGGGTCAGCAACATACAAGGGTAGTTGAGGCAGGTTGTGGAGATCTCAGGGAGTGGCCTTAGGGTATAAGTCCATAAAATTGTGATCTTTTGTTATCTCCTGTGTGTGGTGCTCTCTTCCTTTTGATGTGTTTTCTTTTGATAATTATTTCTTTTCCCTTAGTTAACTTCCTTTGTAGATGGTTTTTATATGGAATCACATCTAAGCACAACTCTGAAGGCCTTTGAAAATCTCGAATAGTAGATTGTAGCCAAGATGTAACTCAGAGGATGGAGTCTATGAGGTAGACAACCTTTTACTTGTTACCTTCATGTGTAGTTGGAATAATGAAGCATTGAAATGTAGCCTGAATTTCCATGCAGGGGCAAGTAGGAAAGGAGCAGGCAGTCTCTGTTCCGATCTTCAAGCAGAAAAAGGCAATTCATACGTAGTACAGGGCTAGGACGTGGGATGGGCAACAGAGGTAATCCCTCACATGCAGACACGTTACAAGGATAGATTTTTTTTTTTTTCCTTTTGTAGTCACCACTGCTTTTGGTATGAATTGGATCAAAGATGTACAGGAGTACGAGAGAACTTTAAATTAACTCAACAAGAAGGAACTCAGGTAAATTTGAGGGGACTTGACAAGTTTGCCAAATTCAAGGTTTGGTGAGAATAGAGAAGTTGAGTCAATCAAGCCACACTTGTTGAGTGCAAGAATATTTAGTTGTTCATCTGCAGAGCCTGATCTATTTTCCGGTCACAGAAGCCCTAGAATACAGAATGACTGTGCTGGTGCTAACATTAAAAACTGTGCTACTAGTCAGCACCTGGGTGGTTCAGCTGGTTAAGCATCTGCTTTCGGCTCAGGTCCTGGTCCCAGGGTCCTGAGCACGAGTCCTGTGTTAGGCTTCCCTGCTTAGTGGGGAGTCTGCTTCTCCCTTCTCTGCTCTACCTTCAACCTCCCACTTGTGCTGTCTCTTTCTGTCTCCAATAAATAAAATCTTTAAAAAAAAAAAAACCTATACTACTAGTATTTCCTAGTATCTTTGTAAACACCATCATTGGAGGCACATGAGCATTTGTGCATGTAAGCATATATGAGACCCTAAAGAGCCTGATGACTACTCGTATTGAAAATGTATTCAGGGGCACCTGGGTTGCTCAATCAGTTAAGTATCTGCCTTTGGCTCAGGTCATGATCCCAGGTCCCTGAGTTGGGCTCCCTATTCTGGAGATCCTGCTTCTCCCTTTCCTCCCTGCTAGTGCTCTCACTCTCTTTCTCTCAAATAAATAAACAAAATCTTTTAAAAGAATGTATTCAGTAACAAGCAATTAGTAATGGGCTAGTGATCCTTTAAGTTTATATACTTCAGAAACCTGGGTGATCAGATGGAATTTAAATAATTCATTTGTTTCTACCTATAATCCCCTATTTTTTATTCAGGAAGTTATATTCTAAATGTATTTAAATTAAGAAATTATTTATTTACATACTAATAATTACCATTTATTGCCAGAAATTATTCTTGGAGCCTAAGTACATCTTCTCATTTGATCCTCACATCTAAAGGGATAAAATTATAATTTCCATTTTAAAAATGATAAAATTGAGTTTTAGAGAAGTTAGATAAAATAACCAAGGAAACACTTAATGGTAAATTTGGGATTTGAACTCAGATGTATCTGACTTTGGAATCTGTTCTTTGAATCTGACTTGGAAACTGGGATGTTCTTCATTACGTGTTGCCAGTTTATTCATGAGCATTCATTTTCTTAAACAAGTATTTATTTGCCTAATAATAATAGCTATCACATACTGAGCACCAACTACATGCTTGGTATTGTGGGAAGATAATGTTCTTATCAGCTTTACTTAATAGTGTAAAAACAGATATGTCGATGATAATTGTAATAATATCTGAAAGAGTACATATATTTACACAGTTAATCCTGGCAGGCTCATGCTTTGAGTCGCATGAGGAAATTGAGGCTTACCAAGGAAGAGCAGATCCAAGTAACTCATTACATTTTTATTCTTTCACGTGTCCATTGGATGGAATGACAGGTAGCAAGGCATATATTTTTACACTATTTCTCTTTTTTTCCTCAAGCATGCAATTTAATTCAAGTAGTTTCAGTGTGACTAGAATAGAATTCCAGTGTACTACAAACATGCAACAGTAAGTGCTAAATGTATCCCTCTGCAATGAAGACTCACTTTTTAGCTCGGTGCTCACAGCACTCTTGTATGATGGAGTGGGAACAGCTCTTTATACACTATGTCATTTAATCCTCAGGACATCCCTATTATGGAAGTAGGCATTTGTTCCATTTTATGGGTGAGGGACACAGGGTGCAGAGAACTGGCACTTGCCCAAATGTGCATCCATACAGTGGATAGCAAGTTAGAAATAAGAAGTTTATGAATCAGCTGAGTGACTTCTCTAGTTATGAGTCCCCTGGTATAGTGATGGTGATAGGCTGAATGATGGCCTTCAAAAGATGTCCATATCCTATGAGAATCGTTAAATATGTTCTTGGGAATCTTTAAATATGTTCATTTATATGGCAAAGGGCTCTTACAAATGGATTAAATTAAGGATCTTTAGCTGAAAGTTTATCCTAGATTATCTGGGTGGATTCAATGTAATCAGAAGGGCGCTTACAAGAGGGAGACAGGAATGTCAGAAATAGAAAGGAGATTACCAATGGAAGCAGAGTTTGTGATGTGCTGTGGATTGGGGAAAGGAACTGTGAGCCATCTCTGGGCAGATCAACCTCTGAAACACTCTGAATTTAAGAGTTGCGAAACTATATAAACTTTCTTTTTTTGCCTTTTCATTTCTTGATTCCTGTGTCTTGCTGTGGGGTCTATTTTCTTGGATAACATCCTAAAATGATGTTTTTCTTCATCGGCAAGTTTTATGTATACTCATGTTGATAAATTAAAACACCTTTTAGTAGTTAGCTATTTCAACATAAATAATAAGATTGGATTATGGTTTATTTTAATGAGCCGGTAGATAAAATCACTTAAGATCCAAGTTTGTTCTAATGGCTGTATAAGCAATGTTTCTTGACTATTGCTGTAGTTAGGCTACTAGCTGATACTGATGAGCAATTTTAAGAATAAGAAATTTGGGAAGTTATTCGGCTGGGGTTTCTAAAAACAAGATGTCGTGTTAGGGCTTGTTAAAAGTTCCTCCATGACAAATTAAAAAATACACAATATTATCAACTGTATCTTGGCAGCTCATTTTCTTCTTTTATAAACAGTCAAAAAAGCAGCTCTGGTTTATTTAATTCCAAGAAAAGAAGAATTGGAACCATTTCGCCTGCTTAGTATCAAAACCTATCTGACCCAGAGAAGGATCAGGAGAGAAAGATCAGGAGGAATTTCACAGAACACAAACTCTGACCGCAAATAAAATAGAATTTTTTTAAAAGCCCTAAAGCAAATTTTTATAAGGTTCATTTTTTTCCCTATTATTTCTCTCCTTAGTGCGCCTTCTCTGATTTCTTTTTTTTCCTACCACCCTTTAGAGATTTCCAGGAATTAATCCTTTGTACTTTGCTCCTTTCCCTTAACATGTATCTCTTTCAGAAGGTACTCCATTCTCATGTTATGAATTTCCAATTTTGCATGGATTGATTGAGAAATATTGAAGTCCCAAACTGTTGGTGATTGTATGTAGATCAGTTGTGCTCATAGCAAACGCTAAACTGCTGTCTTTCTTTCCAGAAAATGATACCTTTCAAAAATATATACAGGCACTCATGCTCCATCGTATCATTAACTACATATCTCTCATGTGGGTGTTTTACCAGGACCTCCAGAATTCATAAAAGTGATCAAGCTCAGGTCACTTCTTCAACTACTCACCAGGCCTGCCTTACCTTTTCTTCTTTTCACTTCAGCTATTCTTTTAGGGCCCTGAAGAATTGGGCCACTTGGCAGGTAAATTTTGAGTAGCAATCAGTAATATGAGAAGATAGTGAGAATTATGATTTTAGAAGATAGCTCTAGCTATAGTGTAGACATTGGGTTGGAACATAACCTAAAAGGTGAGTGTAATTCTTCAGTGAAGTTAGGAAAGAAGGAGGAGAGGAAAATGTGGGTCATAATTACACATTAGGATGTGATAATGACTTTCTATGTTATCTTTTCCAGAGAACAATCATATTTAAAATGGCCTAAAACTGAAGAAAAGGAGAGAGGAAGAAAGGAAAATACTTAACACTGGAATGCATTCAACTTGGTGTGTGGTATTCAATACATACTTTTTGGTTAGATTAATGGCTGACAGGTCTGATTAATGGTGAAAATTTAAGTCATCTTGAAGGCTGGTAGGGGACATATTTTTTCCACTGAAGGTGGTTTTCCCAGCACACCTCCATTTACATTGTCCACCTGGCAACCAGAATTATTTCTGGATATGGCTGCCTATCTCTTATCTTCCCTGACTAATCACATTTTTTTTTTTTTTAAAAGAAGCCATACTCTTCTTCTTTTTTTTTTTTTTTAAAGATTTTATTTTATTTATTTGACAGAGAGAGATCACAAGCAGGCAGAGACGCAGGCAGAGAGAGAGGAGGAAGCAGGCTCCCCGCTGAGCAGAGAGCCCGATGCGGGCCTCGATCCCAGGACCCTGAGATCATGACCTGAGCCGAAGGCAGCGGCTTAACCCACTGAGCCACCCAGGCGCCCTGACTAATCACATTTTAATCCTATCAGTCTTCTCTGTCATTTTAATATTGTGTGCTCCTTGATAATTGTCATGTAGTAATTCTACATGGTTTCACTTACGTTTACCTCGAGTCCTAGGGAGTATTTATTTAGACTCCTTAATGTCAGAGAGCAGATCTTCTGAAATACCTCACAGTAGCTAACGGAGCACTCTGCGCAGCAGAGATCTAAGCATGCTTGGTGCCTTATTCTGCAGAACTAATTAAATATGTTAACAAATACCATGTTAGTTCAGAAAATACCAGAGTATTCTATGTTAAAGGGATTACATTTTGAGTATGGTAAGTTGTTTTGTTTTTTATCTATTCTGTTTTCATATGTAAATCATAACATTTCTCATGTTAGAGGAAAATTACCTTTATTTTCCAGGAAACCAACATTTCCAGAAAATGAATCATTTATTCCTTTGTTTCCATGATCCCATTTCTCTCACGATGTAAATTTCCAGTTGTCAAAGTATTTTTTTCTATTTCTGCTTGTGAATCTTTATATTTGGTTGTATTCGTATGCAAAAGTCCTAAAATTGAAATATATTTAGTACACATCCCCAAACAGCTTTATAAGTCACTTCTTAAAACCTTGATAAGAATGTTTGATCATCTGGGATTTAGCTATAACTAGTATAGATTCTGAAACCTAGAAAACATTATTTGGCAGATCCTTTGTGGAAGAGATATTGTGTATTATTTTTTAAATTTACATAAGATTAATTCTTTGGTATTATAAAGCATTTTTAATATTTTCCAGTTTTACTGAGATTTAATTGAGATGTAGCATTGTATTAGTTTAGGGTATAAAACATGATAATTTGATATAAGTATATATTGTGAAAGATTACCACAGTAAGTTTAGTTAACATCCATCATTTGATATTGTTACAAAGTTTTTTTTTCCTGTGATGAGAATTTTTAAAATCTACTCTTTTAGCAATTTCAGATAAACAGTACATTATTTTTAACTATAGTCAACATGTTGTAGATTACATTCCCAGAATTTGCTTGTCTTATAACTGGAAGTTTCTTTTTTAATTTTAGAATTTATTTGTCATGAAGATAGCTGTTTGCCTTCTTGTAAGTAAAAATTTGGTGTGTAGTTATTGAATCTTAGAGTTGTCATATGAAATATTGAAAAAATTTAATTACTTATCCTCTCTATGATAGAAAACATTTCATCAAGGTAGTTTTTATTTTAAAACAGTTGAAATGCTAAAGAAGTACTTAGATTACAAAATTTATTGAAGTTTGTATTAGTTTTCTATGGCTGCCATAACAAATCACCACCAACTTAGTATCAAAAAACAACAGAAATTTATCTTATAGTTCTCTGAATCAGAAGTCAGACACATAATCTCATTGGGCTAAAATCAAGATATTAGCGTGGACTCTGTTCCTTTCTGAAATTAAGAGAAGAATTTGTTTCTTTGCCTTTTCCATATTTTAGAGGTCACCTACATTCTTTGGCTCCTGCTCCTAGCCCTCCTCTCCAAAGCCAGCAATAGGCAAAGTCCTTCTTATGATACATCTCACTGATCATTTCTCTGTTACATTTCTTTCTCTGATGACAGCCAGGAAAGGTTTTCCACTGTGAAGGACTAATGTGATTAGATTAGACTCCAAACTCTAAAAGACACCAGCAGGATTTCCACATATGAAAAATTTAAGATTATAACTTAGTGTACTAAAATGCCTTTGCCTTCAGTCTGTATCAGACATCAAGAAGATAGTAAATTCAGGGACGCCTGGGTGGCGCAGTTGGTTAAACGACTGCCTCCGGCTCAGGGCGTGATCCTGGAGTCCCGGGGGGATCGAGTACCACATCGGGCTCCCAGCTCCATGGGGAGTCTGCTTCTCCCTCTGACCTTCTCCTCGCTCATGCTCTCTCTCACTGTCTCTCTCTCTCAAATAAATAAAATAAAATCTTAAAAAAAAAAAAAAAAAGAAGATAGTAAATTCAGCCTCAAACCAGATCTCTTTTCTTAAACGTTTAAAGGCTCTCTTATCTGTAACTCCCTTTTAATCATTTTCTCCTTGTAAATAACAGAAGACAAAGTACATTATTAAAGATAATGAGGTGGAAAATTTAGAATAAACAAGATTGTTTCTCTATACCCAGAGGAAATTTTCAGGGTGTAAATGTGGCTATTAATTGAAGGTATTAAAAGAATAAAAATGTATGAATTCTTATTTATTTTAACCACATGGAAAATGGATAAAATAAAAAGTGTTTGTATGTGCATGCAGTATTATTTATTTAGGAAGAGTTTTATGCATATGCAGAGCTCCTCTCTTTTCCTCCCACTGAAATTTTTAGTATAAGTTATTTGAAAAATTATCCCAACATTGATTCTGTTACCATGCTCAACTTAGGATGGGGAAGAAAAACTTTAAGCAAGAGAATTACTTCAGTAACCCCATGATGGTATCAATGGAGAGACGAACAGAGAGACAGAGATGGAGAGAGAGAAGGAAATAAATATATTATTATATACTAATAATTAATAATCAATAATATGTTAATTATATAGTATATAATTATATTACATATGACAAATATAATATAAAATCAATTAATAATTAATTAATAGCATTGATTATTTATATATATTAGAGGCTGGTTTAAAGGCTATTTGACTTGAAAAATTATTGAAACAGATTTTAACATTTATAATTTTCCTTTTGCTGTTCAAGTTTCAGATTTAGAACTTAAACGTATTTGATTTTAATGAAAGACCAGCACATGCATTGTTCCCACGTTTTCTCTGCTGGATTTGAGATCCTTGAGCATCTCAAGCAAATGCCAAATCCATGATACCATACATTTGATCCCTGGTCATTGTCTCTAGTAGAAGTTTGCCTGTGGTTCTGAAGATAGACTTACGCTAAGCCCAAGGAAGACCAAAAGGAAAGAGAGAATAGAGTCTGGAAGAAACCAGGTGAAGTGTCAGTTCATAACATCAACACTTTGTGACACTCAGAAGTTTAGCTCAACTGTAAATTTTACTCTTGTTTCTCCTGGCATAGGTCTAACCCATTCAGCCTCCGCAGGGGAGCTCAGTGGATAACTCTGAGCAACCACCACTAGCAGAAAATATCTCTACAATGTGGAAGGCAGGTAGAGTAGAATAGGAGTAGGTGACTTCAAAGATGAAACTTTAGATTCTGCTCCTTCTTTCTGTTTCTGGCTTCCTCCCTCCTCTGCCAGAGCCTCTTCTAATTGCTCACTCATATTACAGACCATAAAATACACCCATATGCTGTACGATATATTTACTATGTATACTATACACATCCTATATAAAAATGATAAAAACAATGGTGTTGGAAAACGTAGAACTCTTTGGAAATACAAAATACTGTGATGGGTAACCAACATTAGAAACTACCATAGAGCACCATGTTTGTGTGAGGTATTAGATTAAGCACTTAATATTACCCACTTCAGTCTTCACAAAAACCTCTCTTGGGCACTAGTTGTCCTTGCTTTACAAAGGAGGAAGCCAAGACAACTTTTTCTAGGTCACACAGCGAATAGGTGGCAGAGCCCAAATTGAATCCATGTTTACTTAACTCAAATCTTTTCTTTTACATATTAATCAGTGTGGTATCACTTAATAATTAAACTCTCCATAACCGTATTATTCCAAATTTCATTTCCAGGTCAGCTGGAACACTTCCTAATTCTACTTTCCTTTGTCACTGTAGTCTTTCCAGTTTACTCTTTAGTCTACACTGAAATTTTACTTCAAAATCATTTGATGTGGGCAAAACTTCTAGGTTTCTGGGTTTGTTTTTTTGTTTGTTTGTTTTTCTGAGTAAGAGAGGAAAACTTAGTTAAATAGTATAGATGAATCCATGCTTCCCCCTTTAAAAAAACTATGTAAATGAATAGCAGTGTATAAAATATAAGGGGGAAAATGGATGGGAGATGATAGTATATAAAAGATGTCAACACATTTTTGAAGAGGAAAAACTGATGGATGAATAGGTAACTGATTTAAGCAAAGAAGAAAAAGTAGATATCTAAGTTTTGTAGAGAGAAATGTCAATGACACAAGAGGGTAGATGTCATAGAACTATAAAGTCTCGAGACTCTGAGGCAATAGGTACCCAGGGAGGCAGAAAGACTGTTTGAAAATCTGTTTAAGAAGCAGTTAGGCAGGGCCACCTGGGTGGCACAGTCAGTTAGGCATCTGACTCTTGATTTCAGCTCAGACCATGATCTTACGGTCTTTAGACCAAGCCCTGCATTGGGCTTCATGCTGAACATGGAGCCCACTTAAGATTCTTTCTCTCCCTCTCCCCCTTCCCCCACAACCCCCCTCAAAAAAAAAAAAAAAAAAGGCCGTTAGCCATCTTAATTCTATCTTGCCTTTTGCTTGTATCTATCTTCCTAAATCCTGGTAGTAAAAAAGAAATTTGTTCTCTGGAGAAATTGAGTCAGACTGGCACTAGACTTAGAGACAAATACTGAAGACTTGATTAATTGAAAGTATTCAAGTGAACTAGGAGACCCAGATCCTCTTCCCATATTCAGCTGTGAGAGTACTGAGAGCTAAGTCTGCTGTCCATCGCGTGCCTTCCTTAGTAAATCATTGGAGCAGTGCTTCCTGTAGAAACAAAAACAGTCTAAAAGGAAAATTCTACAAATTCTATAATTTGGAGGTCCTAAATGAAGCATCTGTGTCCCCAACAGCTCACCAGATGCTTTTCATCCCCCAATCCACACATCTCACCTCTGAACATGCAGTGTCCAGTCAGCATCTCAGTGCCCCATTCTTCAATATGAGTGAAGAGCCAAAAAGGAAGATGCATGGTTTTCCATGACCCTTTAGTGTATACATATCATGTTCCTGTATTTCAAAATGAGGTCATGCATAGCATTTATTTTACCAAAGTCTCAAAGCATACCTGCTTCAGACTGAATGCCTGCCTGAAAGTTGATTATTGGTCTCCTTCTCCGCTATCCTTCAAAGAATTGCTTCCTGTACCTTCCTCCACTAATCACCACGCACTGTTAAGTTGACTCTTCTCCCCTTGGTGAGTATCACGAATGTTTTCAAACCATATATATTTATTTTCAGATTGTTATAGTTTATTTATATAAAAACTAATTTTTGCTCAACCGATACGTTTTTCTGTGAAAATCATTTGGGCATTTTACATTCATAAAGAAAAGCGTCAAAATGTTTTCCCTTTAAAATTAATGGAACTTTTTATTTATTTATTTTTTATACTTTTTCCATTGTTTCTTTTTTTTTAATTAATTTATTTATTTTCAGAACAACAGTATTCATTATTTTTTCACCACACCCAGTGCTCCATGCAATCCGTGCCCTCCATAATAATGGAACTTTTTAAAACAACTTTTTAATTAGGATCAGGGCTCTCAGAAATAAACTAAAACTGTTACTTGAGGGATGAGTGTATAATAAAGACATTTTCGGTACCCAAGATCTTTCCTCTGAAAACAACAACAGCAACAACAAAACCCTTTTCAGGAGATTGTTATGCTCCAGAAAATAATGCGTATGGGATTCAAAAAATAGTTTTGCAACCCAGGAATAGTGAAAGGAATTCCCAGATGATGTTGGGAAGAGAGTTCTAGATCACTGTGGGGGAGGCCAGGCTACCATCTGGTCCCAATTAAAAGCAACCTCCAATGCTGGTTTAATAGTGTAAGTAATGTTACTTAGAAAATGATGCCTATTGTTCTAGCCAGAATTTGACAGCAGTCCCTAGATGACTTGATTTCTGGCTGGGTATAGACCCATGAGGCTCTTCCGTGTCTTCTGATTCTCAAGCCCTAGGCTCTGCCAGAGATCACTGTGCTTCTTCCCATAAGCCCTCTTATTCTCAATACTCATTCACATCATTGAAGTCTTGAAAGCAACTTGGCAAAGTTAAGCACTAAAGCCCCTCTTTCTTGTCTCATAGAACATCAAGGAAGTATGGCCAAGCCCCAGTCTAGCACAAGAGCATCATAGAAGGTTAACTCTTCCTACATCTTAAATAAGATATTGGAGAACAGTCACACTATCTACACATGTTACCTTCACTTTTCTAAATTACCTTTTCCTCTCTCTGAAAATAAAGTGAGAAGGGGGAGAGAAGGTGGTCAGACACTCACCTCATGTTGTCTTTTTGGTTTTTTTTTTTTTTCCCTTTCTGTCACTTCCTAATCTCCCCTGAAACCAGAAAATGGGCTTTTTGTTTGTTTTTCTTTCTATGCATCATATCTCCCTTCTGCCATTGAGCAGAAGCAAGTCTGGGCAATTTTCTGTCATAGGTTAAAAAGCATCTCAGCTGTGAGATGCGTCCTTCAAACCCTTGATATTTGAATGGAGAAAATGAAATAATCTGAACAGTTTTCTCTCTGTCTGCAGCCTTGCTTCTTGGTTCCTGCGGAGCTCTATTTTGCGTGTTAGTGGCTGAATGTGACCTCTTCACTTCTTGTATTTCTCTAGTAACAAGTTCTAATTTCTTTCCTGTTAAATAGATACTTCAAGACAACTTGGAAAAAGAAAGGAAAAGAGAAAAATACATTAATAAATTAAAAATTATTACCTGATGTCATTGATTCGTATCAATTCTTTTCTTGAAGATTCCATTATAGCACACACACAAAATGCATAATTTGAATTTTTCAAATGTTTAAGTTCTTTTTTGCCAGCAACATGAACATTTTAAGGAAGAAAGTAAGGATAAGATAAGGTTGTGTGAAAAAAGAATAGAAATATGGAGGGGTTTTAAAAATAATATTTATTTTCTAGTTTGTCTATGTAACATATAAGGAGAAATCTATACCAGCTCAAGTAACACAGATTCAGTGTATATGTGAGTGGATGATTCTCTGGCTTAGTCAGACAGGAATGAGGCACTTTGGAACCTCAGTTGCGTAGTTAGTTTCGTTGCCCAAGTTATTCTGTATTATAGTATCAGGTTGATAAATGTTAAGACCACCAGACTTAATTATATGTCATAATAATAACAACAGTTGCCATTAGTTGAGAATCTATTCTGTGCTAGACATTTTATATGCATATATAATTAATTCCTTACTCTAACATTTCTTTTTTTTTTTTTAAAGATTTTATTTATTTGACAGAGTGAGAGAGATCACAAGTAGACAGAGAGGCAGGCAGAGGGGGAGGCAGAAGGAGAGGGGAAACGGGCTCCCTGCCGAGAAGACACTGAGATCTGAGGACCCTGAATCATGACCCAAGCCAAAGGCAGAGGCTTAAAGCACTGAGCCACCCAGGCGCCCCTTACTTTAACATTTCTAGGTAAGTAGGTATTACCTCCATTTTTTGAATGAGGAAATTACTCATTCGGTAGTATTACCTCCATTTTTTGAATGAGGAAATTACTCATTCGGTATAACTCGAAGAGGTTATATCATAGCTCAGATTTCCACTGTTAGTGCAGGTTCTGGCATGGAATTTAAGTCTTCTTTTCTTGGATAAACTCCAGAGACTGTGCTGTTCTTTTTTTTTTTTTTTTTTTAAGATATTTATTTATTTGAGAGAGAGAGGGAGAGCATAAGCAGGTGGAGGGGTACAGGGAGAGAGAGAAGCTGCCTTTCTCATGAGCAGGGAGTCTGTCACAGGCCTCAATCCCAGGACCCTGGGATCATGAACTAAGATGAAGGCAGACGCTTAACAGACTAAACCACGCAGGCACCACAGTGCTGTTCCTTTTATATACTAGAAAGCCCCCTGTGAACTGGGAACACTGTCTTTTCTTCCTCTGCTAACACTCACAGATTCACCATTATTAGTATGCTCATTTATCTGAAAATACTTCAAAATTCTGAAGGTAACCTAATCAAGTATACTAACTATAGTTTACTGATATTGACAGGAGCTAAGTATCAAGGATTGTTACTGAGAAAACATAAACACGATTACCCACAAAGGTGAAGTTCAGATTAGGCAGCGTAGTGTTGGGTCAGGGTTCCAGGGAAAGGTTCATGGAGGCTGAAAGAGGAATTTTAGAGTCAGATTGATAAGTCTGAATGTCATATGATGTTCAAGATTCCAGAATGAGGAAGCGGATGAAGTAATTGGTGTCTTTATTGTTGCCATGTCAATGACATTAATATAGCCTCTTCCCCCTTTATTTCCTCTTCCCAGTTGCTATATATTCAGGGCTGTGGCAGATGGAAGAACTTTCATTGGAGATTTGGGAGTCAAGGGAGAAGGGCCATCAACGAACACTCATGTAACATTAAGCAAAAGAAACCCCTGTTTTTAAAAAATTGTGCAGCTCTGCTGCCCCATAAAGTTTCTCAATGTATCTTCCTTACATGTGATAACCTGGACTTTCAATATTTCCCTGGCTCCTCTTCCACCTCTCTTCCTCCTCACCTTTTTTCCTCATCTCTCCCAGTAGGAATGTGCCATTCACTCCATCATATTCCAGTTTCTTCTCATTCTGTCCTGTAGAGCAATGAAGTTTTCTTCACACTTTCCTGAATCCAGCATTCCACAGCTGAATCCAGAACCCACAGGAATGCAGTTGGAAAAGGGCACCAATGCTAGTGAGACTCTACCCTCCTTTGGTCATATGTCACTAAGAGCAAAGTGATTTTTCATACAGTCCCAATATATAGCAATTCATTTATAAATTATAAACACACTCTACTGTCAATTCATATTTTAAATATAAATGTATTTTACTTCTTTCTGTATGAAAGCTATATGATAAGTAGAGGCAAATGAATTTTTTCTTCCCATTCCCCAGTGGATTGCTTTATACAACTGCTGGAATGTGACCATCTCATTTCGCAGACTACTGATTTACCATAATTTTGTCAACAGAAAGGACCAGGAAGGACCTAGGGTTATCTTTCCTTTAACAAAAACACAAAAAGCCCTTTCACAAAAGGAATACCTTCCTTTATCTAGAAATGTAATACTTGAGGCAAATGGTAAATAATTGGTAGAAAAGAATATAAGAAAAGATAATTTTCTTTGATACAGGAATGATACTCTTAGCAAAAAGTCTTATTCTCTTAAAAATATCCAGAGAATCAACATACTATGTTATGGAGGGGAGATATCTTTTTTTCATTAATGAGAAGACATTAGTTTTTGCTTGGTTTGGTTAGCTTGATACGCAAATACATGTTTTAAAAGATAGTTCTGTTTCTCATTATTTGCCCTTATGACATAAAAATAGTTGGCTACGAAAGGTAATTATTTTTATTTATCCTCAAAAATATTTTTTATGGATACACAATTTCATTTTGTTCTCCACAAAGATACCTAAACATGAGTCTGAGTCAGAGTCTCTTAGAATCCAAATAAAGGCTTGATTCTCTAAAAATTCTGATCTTTAAGATACTGCTTGCAAAGAAAAACTAACAGTAACACAAGCCCCTGCAATTTGGAATATGATATACATCTCCTTTGTACACATTACCAATAATTTAATTTTTGAATTTATAAGATGACACTTAGAAAGGTAAATGAATTCAAATGACCTGTCAATTCATTCAGTAGTTTCCTTCAGAAATTGTCTTGCCCTCACCAGTTGTTTGTTCTAAGTTAATTAAGTCATCTTGTTAATTTTCTAGAGACACAATCAGAATCTTCACTTCAACCGACAATATGAGATAAATGCTTATTCTGAAGCCACAGGACAAAAATCATCGAGAGTATTTTTTTAGCAAGAGCACACACTCAACATATTGGGGACAATAATTTCTGATCTTTGTTAAAATACTGGCATAAAATATCAAATGATAACTTTTAAAACAAGTCACTACTTCCCACTATCTTCAAAAACTACATAAAATCCTCTTGTAGACTCTCAATAGAGAAATAACCAGCTTTTTAAAAAGTAAAATCATTACTTACCAAAAAGATAAAATCAGAATATTTTCCCAAGCCCAAAAACATTAAAGAAAAAAAAAAGTCTCTTATAGTCAGTGTACATCTTTTTACCACATGTATGTTTTAGTCAAATTATATCTCTAAAGTATATTTTTAAATAATGACTTTAAAACAAAGAGTTTGGGGGCATCTGGGTGGCTTAGATGGTTAAGCATTTGCCCTTGGTTCAGGTCATGATCTCAGGGTCCTGTGATTGAGTCCCACATGGGGTTCCCTGCTCAGTGGGGAGTCTGCTTCTCCCTCTGTCTCTCATCTCTCCTCCTGCTGTCTCTCTCTCTCTCTCAAATGAAAACATAAAATCTTTAAAAATAAATAAAATAAAGAGTTTTCAAAATGTGCCACAATGATCTTTATGGTAAATACAAGAAAACATCTGGTTACTATCCTAGCCAGCTTCATGTAAGTCAGTGTTTTCTCAGCCTTGATTTTCACCTAGAATTACTTGGAGAACTTTTTGAAAAATACTGATGTCCAGAACCCATCTCAGAGCAATTAAATCATAATCTCTGAGGGCGGTTCCCGGACTTTGTTGCTTTCTTAATGATTCCCATGGACATTCAGAATTGGGAATATCTCATCTAAATAAGTAATTGTAGCTGTGATAATAATAACCATCCCCACCTATGGAGTGCCCCTCTCTGTGTCAAATATCAGGCTATATGTTTGACCTACATCATGCGATTTGATTTCTACAGTAAAAATCGTTTTATTCTCTATGTAAAAAGACTTACCCAAACCCACCATAGTGAGTATCAGTGCCAAGACTCAGACCCCACACTGTCCCTCTCTGAAACACCATCATTCTCCACTCTGCTCTAAGACCCCAAAGCAAAGATTAAACAGACAACACTCAGATCGGTCAGAAGTTGGCCAAAGGAAAGTTATTTCCTTTGATTTTCCTAGAACTTCTGAGCAATAACCACAAGAAAAAAAAATAGATTGGAATACTTAATGAAATGTTTTCAAGGCAGCCCTCAGTTTAGGATGTGATAGGCAGAATAATGGTACCCAAATATGTCCACATCCCACTCCACAGAAACTGTGAATATGCTACCTTACAGGTTAAAAGGGACTTTGCAGATGTGGTTAAGCAAGGATTTTGAGATAAAGAGATTATCCTGTATTATCTGAGAGGGTCTAATGTAGTCACAAAATTCCTTTTAAGGAGGAGACAAGAGAGTCAGAGAAGGTGAAGAGACCACGGATGGAATCAGAGTGATTCAGGACATGAGACAAGGAACGCTGGTAGTCTTTAGAAGCCGGCAAAGGTAAGGTGATCGGTTCTCCCCTAAAGTCTGCAAAAGGAAGGCAACCCTATCAATACATTTTGAACTTTCTACCCCCAGAATTGGAAAACAATAAATGTGTATTTTTTTCAAGCCTCTAATTTGTGGCCGTCATGACAGCAGCAGTGGTAAACCAATACAGAAGATACTGTATTTGCTATGTAAAGTCATGAGATTATGGAAAGGTGCACCTACTGAGATAGTTCAGGATAGTTCACAGAGTATCTCAGTGTTGTGGAAAAAAGAGAAGCTGCAACTCATAGATTACATTAATTGGTCTGATATATGCAAAGCAGAGGAAGGGAGAGAAATCACACAAATATTCAGGGGTCAGCCACCTCCGTGATGTTTCTGGAGCCCAGTGGTTTGGAACCTATGAATATATCCCCTCAAAAGTGGAAGGCATGTTTTACCTTGTACCACCTAGCACTAAACGGGACTTTGGTGCTTGGTGGCCTTTATGGATTTTGGAGACAACATATTCCTTATTTGAATGTATTAATTGAAACCATTTACCAAATAATTCATGAAGGTCCTGATGTTGAGTGGGGACCCAGAGCAAAGAAAAGACTGTGCAGCAAGTTAAGTCTTCAATATAAGCTGCTCTGCTAATTGGGCCTTATGACCTAGCCGATCCAGTGATACTCAGAGTGTCTATGGCCAAGACTGATGTACGGTCAAGTCACTTGCAAGCACCAAGAGGAGAATATCAAACCTCCAGTATTGGGGGGTAAACAATTATTTCTCTTTTGAGAAATACATCCTAGCTTCCTACTGGGTCCTGGTAGAGACTAAATGCCTAGTCATGGGACATCAAGCAGCCATGTGGCCTAAGCTTTCCATCATGAGTTGGATGTTTCTGATTCACCATGCCATGAATTTGGGCATATACAGCAGTATTTTGTTACTAAGTGCAAGTGGTATAGGCTCAGACTCCTTTAACAAGGACTCCTACTGCACTGTCTCTTCTCTTTCAGCACACACCTGTGATTATAGAGAGCTCCTTATGACCGGTCAGCTGAGGAGGGGGAAAAAAGGCCAGGTTTATGGATGGTTACCAACAATTTGCTAGCACCAACAGTATGTGCATTGCTGTAACATTATAGTCTCAGGGTGAGCTGGAGGGAAAGGGCGAGTGGAAATCATCCTAGTAGGCAGCACAGTGAGTGGGACATTCTATTGTCTACCTTATTTACACAAAGGGATGACCAGAAGAATGGATCTACATTGACTGATGGGAAATTGCTTTTCATTTGGTTTAATGATCTTAGGAAGAATAGGGCTGAAAGCGTCTGGAAAAAAAATGCATGTGGATGGACCTCTGAAGCTTGACATACAGTGTGAAAATAATTGTGTCTTGCAGTTGTTCACCGTATGGCATCTTCTGTAGAGAAGTTTTTCAACAGTTAGGTATACTAAAGGACATGTGCTCTAAATGTCAGATGCCTCTTTCTCCATCTAGTACTTGTTCCACAAGCTCAAAGGCAGAGTGGCCATGGTGATAGGAATAGAGGTTATATACATGGGCTTAACAATCTGAATGTCCTCTTATCAGGGCTGATCTGGCTACTGTTTCTTAGTAGTGCCTGCCTATCAACAGCAAACAGAATTACCATACTCTTGATATGGCCATATCTTTATCTATAATAAAGGATGTCAGTCCTGCAGTATATATAAGTTTTATATTTTTTCATGCTCTGTGATTTGCCTGTTGTCTTAATGATGTCTTTTAACAAGTAATTTTTTTATATTAATGAATTCTGTTATTTTTTGTTTTATAGTTCTTGCCTTCTCTTATCTGAAAAATCTGGCTACCTCTGGGTCACAAAGATTTTCCTATTATTCATTCTAAAAATTGTATAATGTTAACTTTCGGATTAGGTCTATGATCCATCTCAAATTAATTTTTGTGTATGGTATGCATTAGGGGTCAGAGTTTGTTTTCATGTGAATATATATTTATTTCAGCACGATTTGCTGAAATGGCTTTCATTTCTCATTGGATTATTTTGAATTCTTTATCAAAAACCAAATAACTAATTAAGTGTAAGTCAATTTTTGAGCCTTCTAGTCTGTTCTGTTGATCTGTGTATTTATCTGTATGCCAGACCCACACTGATTAATTATTATAGTTTTATATCCAGTCTTGACTTTCCAGCTTTAGTCTCCTTTCTCATATATTTGGGTTACTCTGGGTTCTTGCATGTCCATATACATTTTAAAAAATAGCTCATCAATTTCCATAAAAAAGCCTGCTGGGGCTGAGATTGGGACTGATGCTATCTTTGTTGTCCTGCTGGTAGATGAGAAATGTTTCAGTTTTCCTAATAGGATTATTATTTAAATAGTGAACATTACAGGATTTTGTTAAATTAGACTTCTGTGTTGATTTAGTCATCCTTTCAGGTGCTGAGCACACGATGCTGGCACTGATAGTGTTGTCTTCTGTGTGTGGCCTGGACTGAAAAGATCAATGTCATCTCAAAGTAATTCTTTATCTTCTGTACCTAGCCAAAGTTTCATTGTTTCCATCGAAACAAACACCAGTAAAAGCACTACAAGAAGGAAATGATAATAAATGTGCTTGAAACAAATGGCCATAAACACAAAAAAGGAAAACCATGTTTCTTTTTAATGATTACCATCTGTTCATAACAATTGGTCCTGTCCCATAGTGAGATGGGTTTTTGAAAACAACTTCATTTGGGATATTTCAGAGTCAAACCAATTTAGCAGAATTCAGGACTCCTTGTTGTCAGACAGATACTATGTAATCACAATGTACTATTTTATTCTTTCAAGGGTTATAAATGAACTCCTTTAACAATTCAATCAGAAGTCTTTTGAAACCCTTTATCAGACATCCAGAAAAACTCAATTCTTCAGTTGCTGCTCACAGTCTTTTTATTTCTTAATAGTTAACTTGTATCCAGATGGATCATATAGGCTTTAAAGAAAATATAGTTTAAAAACTTGATCTAGGCATGTGATCTATCAGATAATACATTTCATGATTTATTTTCATAGCTGTACAAAGGCACCAAATTCTGCAATTTGGATACTTTGTCTTTTGGCTAAACATAATCCACAGAGAGTTTTTAAAATGAAAATGTAGATGGAGCATGATCTAAGAAACCAAAGAGAAATAAACTGAATGTAGAAAATTTTTGGCTAAAAATGTTTGTGGCAGCTGCTAGTATAACTCATGGTTACTTTTCTTTCTTCCTCCCTCCCTCCCTCCCTCCCTTCCTTCCTTCCTTTCTCTCTCTCTCTCTCTCTTTCTTTCTTTCTTAAGATTTTATTTATTTATTTATTTGAGAGAGAGAGAAAGAGTGAGAGAACATGATGGGATGAGGGGCAAAGGGAGAAGCAGACTCCTTGCTGAGCGGGAAGTCCGATGTGGGGCTCAATTCTGGGACTCCAAGATCATGCCCAGAGCTGAAGGCAGACGCATGACTGACTGAGCCGCCTAGGTACTTCTCATGGTTGCTTTTCACTGGCTGCATATGCACCATTCCACCAAACCCATATTTAATAAGTGACCACTCAGTTTTAGGCACTGTATTAAGCACTGGAGATAAACATACTAATAAGATGCCATCCATGCCTCAGATAATTTCACAGCTAGTAGGAAAGGAATATGTAGCAACTCACTCTAATAATAAATTATGACAGAGTTATGTACAAAGTGTTCTAAAAGCCCATATGGAGGACAGTGAGTACTGCTGGAGAAAGTGTCTGTATTTGCAGACAGAGGTCAAAGACAGCTTCACCAAGGAGACGGTATTTGAAATAGGACTTAAATAATTAAATAGGCATGTCTAGTAAATCTGCAACTGGATGAAAACAAAGTGTGTCTTAAGTCTAGAATAAATTTTAGAATGTGTTAAATTTTCAGTTCCAACACTATTAATATTTTATTAAAGTGCTTTTTAAAATATGTATTCTGAATCTGTATCTTTTAGGATTATACTAAGTATTGGCCATTTTTATTGTTATTTATTAGGGAACCAGGAATGCTGTCATTGACAATGGAGGAGCACAAACATTTAAACTCATTGGCAATCCAAAGTGTTGTAAAGCATTTTCTCCTATCTATCAACTGGTAGCAGGGTCTATAAAATGGTTGTTGTAGGAACTCTTTGCACACCTTGGTGGGAATCAGTTATACTGAAACACTATTCTCTGAGAGCTGTGCTAACCTAGCCATTCAGGACATCTGAATATTAGCAATTCTTTTGTAGTTATTGGATTGTATAATTGCCTTTAATAAAAGCTTAAAGGGTTACTTTACTTGGGACTTTATAAAAATAATGTAAGGCTATCTTGAAAATACCTGAATATATACTAAAATTTAAGAAAATAATATATTACTATGCAATCACCCTAACACTAACTATAAATACAGCCTGCTCTTGATAATGCAGTCCTTATATGAGCTATGGTGAGTATGTGAAGTGTATAAACCTGACAATTCACAGACCTGTACCCCTGTGGCTAATAATACCTTATACGTTAATAAAAAAATAAAAGAATTATTTTTTTTTTAAATGCATTCCTTAGGGGGGGTTCCTGGGTGGCTCAGTTGGTTAAGTCACTGCCTTTGGCTCAGGTCATGATCCCAGGGTCCTGGAATCAAGCTCCGTGTCAGGCTCCCTGCTTAGTGGAGAGCCTGCTTCTCCCTCTCCCTCTGCCTGCTGCTCCATTTGTACTCTCTATCTCTCTGTCAAATAAATAAAAATCTTAAAAAAAAAAAAAAGAATGCAGTCCTTAGGAACCTGGATTCTCTGGTAAAGCCCTTGGCATATGTGGCTAAGGAACATGTCTAAAGATACTAGCTCAGCTCTATTTGATTTTTTAAAATTTTATTTTATTTTTTCAGTGTTCCAAGATTCATTGTTTATGTACAACACCCAGTGCTCTAGGCAAAACGTGCCCTCCTTAATACCCACCACCAGGATCACCCACCCCCCACCCACCTCCTTCCAAAACCCTCAGTTTGTTTCACAAGGGTCCACAGTCTCTCATGTGTCATCCCCCCCTCTGATTTCCCCCAATTCATTTTTCTTTTCCTTCTCCTGATGTCCTCCATGTTATTCCTTATGCTCCACAAGTAAGTGAAACCCTATGATAATTGATGTTCTCTGGTTGACTTATTTCACTCAGCATAATCTCCTCCATTCGCATCCATGTTGATATGAAAGTTGGGTACTCATCTTTTCTGATGGAGGCGTAATATTCCATTTTTTATATATGGACCATATCTTCTTTATTCATTCATCTGTTGAAGGGCTTCTTGGCTCTTTCTACAGTTTGGGGATTGTGGCCATTGTTGCTATGAACATTGGGGTACAGATGCCCCTTCTTTTCACTACATCTGTATCCTTGGGGTAAATACCTAGTAGTGCAATTGCAGGGTCATAGGGTAGCTCTATTTTTAATTTCTTAAGGAATCTCCACACTGTTTTCTGAAGTGGGTGGACCAACTTGCATTCCCACCAACAGTGTAAGAGGGTTCCCCTTTCTTCACATCTTCTCCAACACTTGTTGTTTCCTGTCCTGTTAATTTTGGCCATTCTAACTGGTGTAAGGTGGTATCTCAATGAGGTTTTGATTTGAATCTCCCTGATGGCTAATGATGATGTACATTTTTTCCTGTGTCTCTTAGCCATTTATATGTCTTCTTTAGAGAAGTGTCTGTTCATGTCTTCTGCCCATCTTTTGACATGATTATCTGTTTTGTGTGTGTTGAGTTTGAGGAGTTCTTGATAGATCTTGGGTATCAGCCATTTGTCTGTAGGGTCATTTGTGAATATCTTCTCCCATTCTGAGGGTTGCCTCTTTGTTTTGTTGACTGTTTCCTTTGCTGTGCAGAAGTTGTTGATCTTGACAAAGTCCCAAAAGTTCATTTTCAGTTCTGTTTCCTTTGCCTTTGGACACATGTCTTGAAAGAAGTTGCTGTGGCTGATGTTGAAGAGGTTACTTCCTATGTTCTCCTCTAGGATTTTGATAGATTCCCGCCTCTTGATTTCTCTTTTTATTTAATCATTAAATTCATTTCTCCTTGAGTCTGTGTCTATTCTTGTCTGAACTGGAAAAGCCACTTCCTTGTATCTGGGAGGTGTGTCAAGGCTTTAAAATCAATTGCCAAGACTTTAAAATCATCTGAATATCTCTATCCAACATTGTCCAGCGATTAGTGAAAATAGGCAGTCATTTGTTGCTCAGTAATATTTATCTCAAGATATACAAAGTGAAAATAGGATTTAAGATTGTCTTCCTTCTATAAAATCTTGAAAGCAACTTTAATTTTTTTAATTTTTTATTAACATATAATGTATTATTAGCCCCAGAAGTACAGGTCTGTGAATCTCCAGGTTTACACACTTCACAGCACTTACCATAGCACATACACTCCCCAATGTCCATAATCCAACCACGTCTCCCTACCCCCTCCTCCTAGCAACCCTCAGTTTATTTTGTGAGATTAAGAGTCTCTTATGGTTTGTTTCCCTCCTGATTCCATCTTGTTTCATTTTTTCCTTCCCTACCCCCCAAGATCATATGATAATTGTCTTTCTCTGATTGAATTATTTCGCTCAGCATGATACCCTCTAGTTCCACCCACATCGTTGCAAAAGGCAAGCTTTCATTTCTTTTGATGGCTGCTCAGTATTCCATTGTGTATATATACCACATCTTCTTTATCCATTCATCTGTTGATGGACGTCTAGGTTCCTTCCATAGTTTGACTATTGTGGACATTGCTGCTATAAACATTTGGGTGCATGTGCCCCTTTGGATCACTACATCTGTATATTTAGGGTAAATACCCAGTAGTGCAATTGCTGGGTCATAGGGTAGCTCTATTTTCAACTTTTTGAGGAACCTCCATACTGTTTTCCAGAGTAGCTGCACCAGCTTGCATTCCCACCAACAGTGTAGGAGGGTTCCCCTTTTCTGCATCTTCACCAACATCTGTCATTCTCTGACTTATTAATTTTAGCTCTTCTGACTGGTGTGAGGTGGTGTCTTATTGTGGCTTTGACTTGTATTTCCCTGATGCCGAGTGATGTGGAGCACTTTTCATGTGTCTGTTGGCCATCTGGATGTCTTCTTTGTAGAAATGTCTGTTCATGTCCCTTGCCCATTTCTTGATTGGATTATTTGTTCCTTGGGTGTTGAGTTTAATATGTTCTCTATAGACTTTGGATACTAGCCCTTTATCTGATATGTCGTTTGCAAATATCTTCTCCCATTCTATCAGTTGTCTTTTGGTTTTGTTGACTGTTTCCTTTGCTGTGTAAAATCTTTTGATCTTGATAAAGTCCCAGTGGTTCATTTTTGCTCTTGCTTCTCTTGTCTTTGGCGATGTTTCTAGGAAGAAGTTGCTGCAGCTGAGATCAAAGAGGTTGCTGCCTGTGTTCTCCTCAAGGATTTTGAGGGATTCCTTTCTCACATTGAGGTCCTTCTTCCATTTGGAGTCTTTTTTTTTTTTAAAGATTTTATTTATTTATTTGACAGACAGAAATCACAAGTAGGCAGAGAGGCACACAAACACACAGAGGAAGGGAAGCAGGCTCCCTGCTGAGCAGAGAGCCCGATGCGGGGCTTGATCCCAGGACCCTGGGATCATGACCTGAGCCAAAGGCAAAGGCTTTAACCCACTGAGCAACCCAGGCACCCCTGGAGTCTATTTTTGTGTGTGGTGTAAAGAAATGGTCCAGTTTCATTTTTCTGCATGTGGCTGTCCAATTTTCCCAACACCATTTGTTGAAGTGACTGTCTTTTTTCCATTGGACATTCTTTCCTGCTTTGTTGAAGATTAGTTGACCATAGAGTTGAGGGTCAATTTCTGGGCTCTCTATCCTGTTCCATTGATCTATGTGTCTGTTTTCATGTCGGCACCATACTGTCTTGATGATTACAGCTTTGTAATAGAGCTTGAAGTCTGGAATTGTGGTGCCACCAACTTTGGCTTTCTTTTTCAACATCCCTCTGGCTATTTGAGGTCTTTTCTGGTTACATATAAATTTGGGGATTATTTGTTCCATTTCTTTGAAAAAAATGGATGGTGTTTTGGTAGGGATTGCTTTAAACATGTAGCTAGCTTTAGGTAGCATAGACATTTTCACAATATTTGTTCTTCCCATCCATGAGCATGGAACATTTTTCCATTTCTTTGTGTCTTCCTCAATTTCGTTCATGAGTATTTTATAGTTTTTTGAGTACAGATTCTTTGCCTCTTTGGTTAGATTTATTCCTAGGTATTTTATGGTTTTGGGTGCAGTTGTAAATGAGATTGACTCCTTAATTTCTCTTTCTTCTGTCTTGTTAGTGTATAGATATGCACCTGATTTCTGTGCATTGGTTTTATATTCTGACACTTTACTGAATTCCTATAAAAGTTCTAGCAGATTTGGAGTGGAATCGTTTGGGCTTTCCACATAAAGTATCATATAATCTGCAAAGAGTGAGATTTTAACTTCTTCTTTGCTGATTTGGATGCCTTTAATTTCTTTTTGTTGTCTGATTGCTGAGGCGAGGACTTCTAGTACTATGTTGAATAGCAGTGGTGATAATGCACATCCTTGCCGTGTTCCTGACCTCTCAGTTTTCCTCCATTGAGAATGATATTTGCTGTGGGTTTTTCATAGATGGTTTGATGATACTGAAGTATGTACCCTTTATCCCTACACTTTGCAGAATTTTGATCAAGAAAGGATGCTGTACTTTGTCAAATGCTTTTACAGCATCTATTGAGAGTATCATATGGTTCTTATTCTTTCTTTTATTTATGTATTGTATCACATTCATTGATTTGCGGATGTTGAGCCAACCTTGCAGCCCTGGAATAAATCCCACTTGGACGTGGTGAATAATCCTTTTAATGTACTGTTGGATTCTATTGACTAGTATTTTGGTGAGAATTTTCACATCTGTGTTCATCAAGGATATTGGTCTGTAATTCTCTTTTTTGATGGGGTCTTTGGTTTGGGGATCAAGGTAATGCCAGCCTCCTAAAATGAATTTGGAAGTTTTCCTTCCATTTCTATTTTTCGGAACAGTTTTAGGAGAATAGGAATTAATTCTTCTTTAAATGTTTGGTAGAATTCCCCTGGGACCCGTCTGACCCTGGGCTCTTGTTTGATGGGAGATTTTTGATGATTGCTTCAATCTCCTTTTACTGTTTATGGGTCTGTTCAGGTTTTCTGTTTCTTCCTGGTTCAGTGTTGGCAGTTTCTACGTCTCTAGGAATGTATCCATTTCTTCCAGATTGTCAAATTTGCTGGCATATAGTTGCTCATAATATGTTCTTATAATTGTTTGTATTTCTTTGGAGTTGGTTGTGATCTCTCCTCTTTCATTCATGATTTTATTTATTTGGGTCCTTTCTCTTTTCATTTTGATAAGTCTGGCCAGGGGTTTATCAATCTTATTAATTCTTTTTTTAAAAATATTTTATTTATTTATTTGACAGAGTTCACAAGTAGGCCAAGAAGCAGTCAGAGAGAGGAGGAAGCAGGCTCCCTGCTCAGGAGAGAGCCTGATGCGGGGCTCAGTTCCAGGACCCTGGGATCATGACCTGAGCTAAACGCAGAGGCTTTAACCCACTGAGACACCCAGGTGCCCCAATATTATTAATTCTTTCAAAGAAACAGCTCCTAGTTTTGTTGATTTTTTTCTATTGGGTTTTTTTGTTTGTTTGTTTGTTTCTATTTTATTGATTTTTTTCTCTGATCTTTATTATTTCTCTTCTCCCGCTAGGTTTATGCTTTCTTTGCTGTTCTTTCTCCAGCTCCTTTTGGTGTAGGGTTAGGTTGTGTATTTGAGACCTTTCTTCTTTCTTGAGAAAGGCTTGTACTGCTATAAATTTTCCTCTCAGGACTGCCTTTGCTGTCTCCCACATATTTTGAACAATTGTGTTTTCATTAGCATTTGCTTCCATGAATTTTTTCAGTTCTTCTTTAATTTTCTGGTTGACTCATTCATTCTTTAGTAGGATGCTCTTTAGTCTCCATGTATTTGGATTCTTTCCAAATTTCCTCTTGTGATTGAGTTCTAGCTTCAGAGCATTGTGGTCTGAAAATACACAGGGAATGATTCCAATCTTTTGGTAGCGGTTGAGACCTGATTTGTGACCCAGGATGTGATCTATTCTGGAGAATGTTCCATGTGCACTAAAGAAAAATGTGTACTGTTGCTTTGGGATGAAATGTTCTGAATATATCTGTGATGTCCTTCTGGTCCAGTGTGTCATTTAAGGCCTTTATTTCCTTGTTAATCTTTTGCTTGGATGATCTGTCCATTTCAGTGAGTGGGGTGTTAACGTCCCCTACTATTATTGTATTATTGTCAATGTGTTTCTTTGATTTTGTTATTAATTGGATTATATACTTGTCTGCTCCCAAGTTAGGGGCATAGGTATTTAAAATTGTTAGATCTTCTTGTTGGACAGACGCTTTGAGTATAATATAGTGTCCTTCCTCATCTCTCTCTCTCTCTCTCTCTTTTTAAACATAAGTCCTTCATCATCTCTTATTATAGACTTTGGCTTAAATTCTAATTGATCTGATATAAGGATTGCCACCCCAGCTTTCTTTTGATGTCCATTAGCATGGTAAATTGTTTTCTACCCCCTCACTTTAAATCTGGAGGTGCTTTGGGTCAAAAATGAGTTTCTTATAGACAGCATATTGATGGATTTTGATTTTTTATCCATTCTGATACCTTGTTTCTTTTGATCGGGGCATTTATCCCATTTACAATCAGAGTAACTATTGAGAGATATGAATTTAGTGCCATTGTATTGCCTGTAAGGTGACTGTTACTATATATTGTCTCTGTTCCTTTCTGATCTACTACTTTTAGGCTCTCTCTTTGCTTAGAGGATCCCTTTCAATATTTCCTGTAAAGCTGGTTTGGTGTTTACAAATTCTTTTAGTTTTTGTTTGCCCTGGAATCTTTTTATGTCTCCTTCTATTTTCAGTGATTGCCTAGCTGGATATAGTATTCTTGGCTGCATGTTTCTCTCATTTAGTGCTCTGAATATATCATGCCTGTTCTCTTTCTGGCCTGCCAGGTCTCTATGGATAAGTCTGTTGCCAATCTAATCTTTTTACCATTGTATGTTACAAACTTCTTGTCCCATGCTGCTTTCAGGATTTTCTTTGTCACTAAGACTTGTAAGTTTTACTAGTAGATGATGTGGTGTGGACCTATTCTTATTGATTTTGAGGGGGGTTCTCTGCACCTCCTGGATTTGGATGTTTGTTCCCTTTGCCATATTAGGGAAATTCTCTACAATAATTCACTCCAATATACCTTCTGCCCCCTCTTCTACTTCTGGAATCCCAATCATTCTAATATTGTTTCATCTTAGGGTATCACTTGTCTCTTGAATTCTCCCCTCATAGTCCAATAGTTGTTTGTTTCTCTTTTGCTCAGCTTTTTTATTCTCCATCATTTGGTCTTCTATATCACTAATTCTCTCTACTGCCTCATTTATCTTAGCAGTAAGAGCCTTCATTTTTTATTCCACCTCATTAATAGCTTTTTTGATTTCAGGTTGGTTAGATTTTAGTTCTTTTATTTCTCCAGAAAGAACTTCTTTTTCTCCAGAGTTGCTCTAATAACTTTCATGCCTTTTTTGAGTGCAGCTAACACCTTGAGAATCATCATTCTGAACTCTAAATCTGACATAGTACCAAAGTCCATATTGATTAGGTCTCTAGCCTTCGGTACTGCCTCTTGTTCTTTTTTTTTGTGGTGAGTTTTTCTGCCTTGTCATTTTATCCAGATAAGAATATATGATATGAGAGAATAAAATACTAAAAGGGTGGCAAATGCCCCAGGAAAATATGTGTTAACCAAATCAGAAGAGACCCCAAATGGTGGGGAGAAAAAGGGGGTTATAAAAAATATAAATTTTTAAATTTTTATAAATTTTTTAAAAAATATATATAATTTTTTTATATTATATATTTATATTTATATCAAACTGGTAATAGAACAGAGCCACCCACTTGATTTTGGGTGTATTTTGGGCTCTTAGAAGAAACTACCTCCCAAAATTTTAAAGAAAAAGTATATACACACACACACACACAAATAAGGGTAAACATGATGAAGGGATGGAATATGACTGTAAAGATGAAAATTTTAAAAAATTTCTGAAAAAGAAGTTGATATGTTGGTTGGGAAAAGAAAGAAAAAGAAAGTGGAAAGAATTTTCTCAGGCTGGAGACTAGAACAAATCCCTGTGCTAGATTTAGGTTATATTACGATGTATTAGAAAAAGTTGTATCCCAAAATTTTTTAGACAAAAAACCATATATATATATATATTAAATAAAGTTAGATACAATGAAAGGTAAAATATGACTATAATAATGAAGTTTCAAAAAGATTTCTTTTTAAGAAAGGTATTGTTAAGATAAACTAGTTAAGGTAAACTAGTTAAAAAATGTTAAAGGAGGAAAGAGTAAAAGGTAAAAAAATTAGAATAAGAAAAAAAATAAAATTAAAAAATTTAATGAACTTTGCAAGACTAATGAATCATGGGGAGAAAGCCATGAATTCCATGCTTTGCTTTCCCCTCCTTTGGAATTCCACTGTTCTCCTTGATCAGTGAGCTTGTCTTGGCTGGATGTTCTTGCTGATCTTCTGGGGGAGGGGCTTGTTATAGTGATTCTCAAGTGTCTTTGCCTTTGGCAGAATTGCACCACCCTTGCCAGGTACTGTGCTAAGTAATCTCCTCAGGTTCGCTCGGGAGTTTTTTTTTCCCAGAATGCCTTCCATAGAGCTCTGGAGGATGGGAATGAAAACGGTGGCCTCCCAATCTCCAGCCCAGGGTAGCCAAGAGCTCAGAGCCCCACTCCTCAGTGTGCACTCAATCCTCCCATCTCCCTGGTTTCTTGCCATGCTCCGAGCTCACCTGGCCTGTGACCAAGCATTTCTGTCTCTGGCACACAGCCCTCTTTGGAGTCTCCAAACCCAGCAGATTCTTGTCACTCTGCTCTTCTGGTGGCTCTCCCCGGATCTGCCACTTGTGGGGTCTCTGCTCAAAAAGCAGTAGTCTGATTGTGCCACAGATCAGAGTTTAAGGTAACCCCCGAGCTGAGAGTTCACTCCTTGGTCCTGTCTCTGTAGCTGGCTTCCCTGCTCTAATACCTGTGAGCTCTGCTACACTCAGATACCCCCAATCCTTCTGTGACCCTACGGGACCTTAGACCATGCTCTCCCGGCCAGGGCTCCACCCCTGCTTAGCCTCTGGAATGATGTCTCTGTGGAGCAGACTTTTAAAAGTTCTGATTTTGGGACATCTGGGTGGCTCAGTTGGTTGGACGACTGCCTTCGGCTCAGGTCATGATCCTGGAGTCCCAAGATCGAGTCCCACATCGGGCACCCAGCTCCACGGGGAGTCTGCTTCTCTCTCTGACCTTCTCCTCGCTCATGTTCTCTCTCACTGTCTCTCTCTCAAATAAATAAATAAATAATCTTTTAAATAAATAAATAAATAAATAAAAGTTCTGATTTTGTGCTCCATTGCTCTGGAACTTGCTGAGAGCCGGCCCCTTCCCCCACAGTCTATCTTCCCATCACTTTGGAGTCACTTCTCCACGGGTCTTACCTTTCAGAAAGTGATCAATTTTCTGTTTCTAGAATTGCTGCTCTTCTTCTCTTCAATCTCCTGTTGGGTTTGTAGGTGTTCTGAATGGTTTGATAACTATCTTACTGAACTCCTGCGACCTGATGTCATCTCAGCCTGCTACTCCTCCACCATCTTGACTCCTCCCAAATTTCCTGTAGTGAGAGCTACTTTTTATTGCCTCTCAATATTTTTCAATTAGGTTCTGTCTTTCCTCTCTTTTTCCTCTGCATGATTCAACATTGCCATGACTAAGATTTTCTCAAACACTGCATTTCTCATAATCTTATTCTTTTTAGTAAAAATTATTTCCCACACTCTCATTACTCTTGCTTTGGACTGGGATGAAGCTTTTTATGGGAAGAAAAGGGAACCAGAATTCTCTTTCCTCTGGATTTATCTTCCCTAGTAGAATGTTATGATTGGATTGGCAATTTTTTCTTGGAGCAAGCCTCTGTGATTGAGAACTAATACTTCTTATAGGAGTATAAAATAGCCTGAGAGGACACCAGCACTGAATGGTTTTTTGGAGTGCACATAGAACCAAGGGAAAAGGGACCAATGGGAGATAGATTAGCTGTGTACTAACTTTAAGAAATAGATTTAAAAGTGAGAAACATTTTTTATGTTTATTACTTTTCCAGCCAAATTCATTATAGCAGAGACTTGGGAATGGAACCCTAGCAAGGAATAATGTACATACATGAAGTGTAACTAGTGTCATATAGCTCAACCATCTTAGTGGCAAGCCATCCAATAGAGTACAGATGCATTGCTGGAATGGAGCTTTAATATCTTAGAAACTTCACTAACAAAGGCAATTAGTTCAATAGAGGAACTGAAATGTAATACAGGATCTCAAAGAAAGGATCTTTTGTCTACATAAATTCTCTCTTCTTCCACCTCCACCCTCCCCAAATCATTTTTATAGACAATGAATACATTGTCTGTATTCATCGACAATACTCTAAATGTAGGAAATACCTTCTTAGGACAAGCTCAATGACTCTCATCTCTATATTTCACTAGTACTTGTTTAAAAAGGCTTTGTAAATCAATTAGCACATTTCAGGGCTGTCTTCATTAAGGAATAGACAAACTAAGTTACTAATTGATCTTTTCTGAAAACATAGTCCAATATAAATGAAGAAATTTTAAGATTCATGAACATAATGAGGATGTCTTACTTTAATATTTTAGTAGTTAATATAATGTTAGTACTTAATACATTGTCTGCTGACTGTAGGAATGGATGAATGAAGAGAGCTTAGAGATTTGGAAGTCATCAACATGGACAAAAAGGCACAACAGTGCTTTTAAAAAATATAACATTTAAGTTTATAATTCCTAATCATTTACTAAAAGACAGTTCTCCTGACTCCAGAAGTTCCTGCCAGTTTGAATCTGATTTAGAAATGGAAAAATCTCTCTTTTTGATGCCTCTAGCTGTCTTACCTGCATATTTGGAAGTATTCTGAGCAAAACAGAAGAATGGGGTCCAGTTTTCCTTTGGAGATTTATTAAACTTAATACTGGTATTAAAATAATATTTTAGTAAATTGAAAACCTTCTCTTCAATCAAATGCTTACTGAACTAGTTTATCACTTAGGGGGAAGAAAACTTTAGCTTACTAACAACAAACAAAGAATGCCCAGTTACGTTATGTGGGGCATATTGTGCAGAGGGAAGGGCAAAGGCTCAAACCTCCCAGGAAGGCACAGTCATTGCCACTTCTCATCTCTGGAGATGAAATAATTTCAAGTTTGGAGAACTTAAAGATGTAATTCCTTATTTTCCAGATGAGAAAGCCAAAAGGTAAAGCAGTTTAAGAAGTCCTATTTTGTCTAGCACAGAGGAAAAGAAAACACAGCCTTGCAGATTTTCAATGACTGGATCATAGAGCTAGAGATTGAAGTATTCATAGTTAAGGCTTTAGTTTAATTAACCAAAGTTAAATAAACAAGGAAAGTATTCTTTCAATTAATTCTGATGGTGTTATTTTATCTTCCTCTTCATTTCTGATGAAAGGGGCATAAAAACCTTGACTTTTATTCCTATTGCTTAGTGACTATGTTCAGAGAAATATGGCATTTTTGCCATCATTTTGGCAAACTTTGTTATTTTTGTATAGCCATCTGTCCCTCAGCTAGGTTATTAAGGATATTCTTAACTGTTCTTTCAATGTAAAAACAGAGAAGAAGGAAAAAAAAAACCCAACAACACTGAAATGTTTTTCTGTGCAATACCTAGGTGGGTGGAAGGGAGTAGAGGAAGAGAAAGAACACACAGGGATATGCTTTAAGTATGACTGAATTATAAGATAGGAATTAAACATTTAACTTTTACAAAGTCTAGTGCTACTTAAAGAACATGGCACTGCTATTTTTTTTCTCTGTCAAGTCTTCTGGACTATGAATTCCTATGATTTGCTTCTATAAATAGTATGCTTTTTATTCTTACTGATACATGCAATGGTGACCTTATTTAGAAAAATACTTCTTTACTATGAATAATTACCTAGTAATATCCTGCCACAAAAGCTATATATGTTCACAAGGGAATCTAGACATTAAAAACAAGGAAAAAAAAGAGATAAAATAAAAATCACATGTAATTTCACCATCTAGAGATATTTCTCTTATAGGTTAGTATAGATCTTTGCTGTTAGAAGGGATGTTTGAGAGGTTTGTGTACAACTTCTTGATGAGTTTAACAACATTTGAAAACGTTCATGACATATGAAGTGAAAATAATTATATTTTAAAAACCCAGTTCTGGATCAAGTAGGCATACTTGCCTCCATTTCTCTTGCTAAATACAATTAAGTACAACAGTCTCCTACTCTTCTCTAGCCAAAGGAACAGGAAAGGGGAAACCTAGCAAAACAGAAAACCTTTAGACACTAACTACCCTACTTCACACAAACACCACAGAAAATGAAACAAAACACTGCTCCAGGGACACCTGTGTGGCTCAGTCATTAAGCATCTGCCTGTGGCTGAGGTCATGATCTCAGGATCCTGGGATAGAGCCCCTCACTGGGCTCCCTGCTCCATGGGAAGCCTGCTTCTCCCTCTCCCACTCCCCCTGCTTATGTTCTCTCTCTCTGTCAAATAAATAAATAAAATCTTTAAAATAAAACACAACATTGCTCTGTTTTCACCCCAGTCAGCAAAAGCCAGAAGTGGGGTGTAGATCTCTATGCTTACCTGAGTGTAATGAAGACTCTCAACTTCTTCACCAGGGTGGTAGCAGAGAAGGTTGAGTAGGGAGCTGGGACTTTCACTTCTGTCTGGTAGCAGGCATTACGCCCCATGGTTTCAGTGGAAGCAACATGAGGATCCTGGATTTCTATTGCCATATAACCATAGTATGGAATGTTCCTTTTTCCCCACCAGTGTCAGAGGAGACAAAGCAGGAAGCCAGAACATTCACCATGATCTAGTATAAGGAGCCCTCTAACTGCAGTATCAGTGGAAGTCATGTAAGAAGCTTGTGATTTTTTTTTTTTTTATCCCGCATGTATTGTGTATTGTGTTAGGAAACTCTAAACCTTACTGAAATCTCTGTTTTAGCAGACCTCTTCTGACATGTGGCAATGAGAGTCTTGGTTGCTCGGCTGCTTGCTCAACCTATTTGACATCCTAAGGGAGGAAAACCTTGTTACACCTAAGCAGAAGTGGTATTTCACATTCTCCACTGAGGGCACTGCTCTACCTAGAAGAGGGAAAAGCATCTCCCAAAGCAAAAACCAGGAAGTCTCAACTTGTATTGGGAAAGATAATAGATGATAACCCCGAGAAGATACCTATGTGGAGATTAACTGATAAAGATTTCAAAGCAGCATTATAAAAATACTTCAGTGGGCATTATGAACAGGTTTGAAACATGAAAAATTAGAAAATCTCAAGAAAAAAATAGAAGATACCAAGTAGAAATTTTAAAACTGAAAATATAACAACTGAAATGAAAAACTTGATGGATTGGCCCAATAGTAGAAAGAAGTAGACAGAGGAAAGAATACATAAACTTGAAGACACTACAATACAAATTATCCAATCCAAACAAAAGTGAGAAAATAGACTGAAAAAGAACAAGACCCAGGAACCTGAAGGACTATAATAAAAAATTTAAAATTGGAGTCCAGAAGGAGAGCAGAAATAGTATGGGGCTGGAAAGCATCTGAAGTAGTGGCTGAAAATGTCTCAAATTTGGAAAACAAAACAAAACAAAACAACAAAAACCATAACCTTCAAATTCAACAAGCCAAGTGAATTCCAAACAGGCTAGACCCAAAGAAAAGTTGTACAGATGTGGCTTAGCCTTAATTATATTAAAAGTTCTCCTTTTGTTGGTTGCTTTTAGCAGATTATTTTTAACTTTGACTAAATTATGTTGTCTCTACAAATAGAAATTATGCAGCTATTCTCGTGAATCAAATATGGACCCAAATTTCTCATTCTCTCCATTGAGGGGTGGAGTTTATTTTACCTCCCCTTAATTAAAGTCCTGTGACAGTTTATCACATGGAATGCAATGGAGGCAATCTTGTGCTAATTCCAGGTCTAGCTGTTAAAAGGAATATCAGTTTCTGTTTCCTCTTTCTTGGAATGATCATTATAGGGATATTCTCTGTCAGAACAAAGCCACCATGCTGTGAGAAACCCAAGCCCCATGGAGAAGCTACAGTGCCTGACTTACACATCAACTGTCAGTCATGTGAGTGAGCTCATTTGGACAAATTCCAACTCAAATGATCCCCCAGATCACTGCATCCCCAGACAACACGATGTAGTAAATCAGAACTGCCTAGCTGAGCCTAGTCAACCACAGAATTATGAGATATAATAAAATAGTTATTTTAAGCCATAAGCTTTGAGTTTCTTGTTATGCAGTAGCAGATGCCTGAAAAAAGAAATTATTAAAAACTGTCAGAAATAAAAATAGAAATAAATATTAGAAAATAAAAACTATTAGAAAATAGACTTTGATGATGTGAGAAAATATAGATTTTAATGTTAAATGCAAAAAGAGACAAAGTGTGATAGATATTGTTTAAAAGCTTATAATACAGATGATATAGTTAGTACTTCAGTTATATATGTATGATATAATCATCTTTGTTTTTTATAATTGTATAACTAGAAGGAAATACATGTATACATATACATTTACTATACATAAACATAAAAATATATTAATATAATATAGTATATAAATAAATATACTAATATATTATGTTATATATTTATATGTATATATAAATTTATTTTATATATTTATTTATATTTATCTTGGCCTTTTATAATTTCATGACTAGAAGGAAATGTAATGTTACCAGTAGTTGAATAGTTAATTTCCTAAATCTCTATACTTTTTACAATTAACAGGCAATACTAGATCTAAGAGAAAACACTTTCAGTATTTTCTCTATCAATTAACAATGGACAGAATAAATATGATAGTATGGGGAATAAAGTACACATAATAATAATTAGATCTTAGTTTGGAAGAGATATTAAGAGTAGTATATATAATTTTATATACTACTCTATATATATGTGTGTGTGTGTGTGTGTGTGTGTGTGTGTATATAATGTTATAATTTAGACAAATAAAAATTATTAGGAGAGTTAACCCAGTTATAAGAAACACCAGTTCTGGGGCGCCTGGGTGGCTCAGTGGTTAAGCCGCTGCCTTCGGTTCAGGTCATGATCTCAGAGTCCTGGGATCAAGTCCTGCGTGGGGCTCTCTGCTCAGCAGGGAGCCTGTTCCCTCTCTCTCTCTCTGTCTGCCTCTCTGTCTACTTGTAATTTCTCTCTGTCAAATAAATAAATAAAATCTTTAAAAAAAAAAAAAGAAAAAAAAAGAAACACCAGTTCTAATATAGCTTTGCTCTGATGACTAAATAATTGTTTAGAGTGTCAGAAGGTCAATAAACATTGCCTCTTACTAGCAAGGTATATTTACAGTTCTAATTTATGATTGAATTACTTCTGTTTTAAAGTTAAAATTATTTTTAGGAACAGTTTTTTGTAAAAGTATTTAGAAGTGTATTATCCCTCTGATATGCTAATTAGAATCTCTAAGGAATATATACATCATAGAGAATAAGACATGAAAGGGAACTTTATTAACTTCTAACTAGTTAACCTTTCAATTTTGAGAGAGATAAATGTAAGCTAAGGAACCGATCAGATTTATAATGCAAGACAGAAACTGAAGGGGGAGAGTAAATTTGGTAATCACATTGGGTCATGAGACATTATACAACCTTCCTGAGGTGGGGGTGTTGGGGTGAGTAGGGATGAGATATAGATAATCCCACCAAGGAGGATTTTCAGTTAGAGGCAAATTAAGTTCTAAGAAGTAGCAATATGTATAGTTTTGCTTATAGTAAGTCATCATTTGGAAAACCAGTGTATATAACCTTGGAGGAAAATTTTGGGTGTTATATTATGTTATGCAGCATGCCAAAATTAAGTGGGTGATATGTTTTAGAAAGTGAGAACTCTAAATTTTTCCACAAATAGCACATTATCTACTTGAACACTCCAAGGATTTTTATAGAATTAAAATGAGATTCATTAGTTCTCTACTATAAGCCAACCATATTCAAACACAGTATTCTGCTAGAGGGAGATATTCTGTCCCTCACAACAATCTCTACTAGGGAAGACAAACAATAATTCATTCATTTAGTCACATATTTTTTTATTGGGCACCTTTGTATTCCATTCACTTTAATATAGTCTGGGATACACTAATAAATAAAGTACCTACTCTCATGGAACCTATATTTAAGAGAGGAAAAAAGATAAGCACACAAAGATATATATAATAAAGTATTAGTAATAAGTTTTATAGACAAAAATAAGGTAAGAAAATGGGGCTATTTTAAATATAATGATTTGGGAAAACATTTCTGAGAAGATTATATTTGAGCAAAAACTCAAATGAAGTGAGAAACAAGCAAATACATAAATAAATATTTATTTGAAAGTATTGGGGTATAAGCAAAATGAAGAACATACAAATCATATCACCATTTATTTGACATATAAATATTTCCAAAGATTTATATAATCTAGCCAAAGTCAGTAAGTTACTCTAGTGCCAGTCCTTTCTCAATTAGAGAAAATCTTCTGTGTAACTTAAACAAATGTTTTCATGTAAGGTGAATTTTTTTTACATTTGCTAATGCTTGTATACCTTGCTTAAAGAGATATTTATGTTATTCACAGTTACTTACAAATAAACTTTAGTTACTTACAAATAAACTTTAATTATAAATTAATGTGTTCTCCCTGACATAAAAATTAGAAAATTAGAAATGCTACCATGGAGAAACATTCACCCAACTCTTTAAAAAAGGTATAGCATAATTTTATAAATCATACAAAAGGAAACTGTTTCAGGGTAAAAATTATGACTTTTTACTTTTTTGTGTTTCTTTTTATTTTTGACTTTCAAAGTAAGAATAATAGTACTAGAATAATTAAAAATTTTCCAAATAAAAGTAACTTTCCCAGACTGCTTTCCTCTGGAGAGGACTTCAATGGAAGAGGAAACACAAAAATGTGCATGTTTCTTTGAATATTTTCTAAGAAATTAAATAATCTTGTCAATACACCTTATGTTATATCCCAGTTAAGGGTATGTTTAAAATCCTCAGGACAAAAGCTGTGGTGTATCATCTGTTTATTGTTATCATCTTTGAATCTGTGTTTGGTTTATATTAAAATTTTTTTGTTCTCGGTTTGTTTGATTGAGACAGCTTTCCACATTTTGTTGGTTTTCCTGGGTCATTTTTCCAGTTGATTTTTTTCTTAATACATAATTAAAATTAGTATTTTAAGGTGTTTTTGAAAGCAAATATACCATTGAAGTAATGTTTTGAAACTCAGGGATTTATAATGTTTTCATCAGGATTTTTTTTTTTTTAAAAGTCAAGATTTCAAAAGGCCATTCTCCAAAACAATCGTTTCCTATCAGATTTTTTGGAAAAATTACTCTAAAAACCCCAGAGAGTAGGTCAAAAAGAGTCTAAACAAATTTTAACTTTGACCATATGGGTAAATTACTCAAATCTGTGAATCCAAATAAGTGTGCCAAAAAAAGTTAAAACCCTTGAAAAGTGGTCATTTCTGATTTTCTTTCTTTCTTTTTTTAAAATAGCTTACAGAAGATGTTTTCCAATCATACTTGTTCTCTTACTTATGGAAGAAAATGAGATTCTTGCCACAGCATTTTTTTTTTCTTTCTAGAGATAACTGACCATTAATTTTACATTTTATAAAACAGGTGTGCTTGAATAATGGCATTTGAGATCTAAAGATATACTAAAAATGTAAGAAAATTCAATGCAAGTGATTTCACTGATACAACTCTTCCAGTTAGAAAATGATATAAAATTGGAAAGGAGCTCTACAATTCCTAGGTTTGCTTTTTCCCCACTGTCTTATATTAGGAAACTGGACTGAGGAAATATAATCATCATCAACAACATTTTGTTGAGGATTTACTTTGTTCCAGAACTTGATGTCATGGCATCATCTTATTCTGTCATTTAATCCCACAAGAATTCCATATGGTATGTTGCAGTCATTATTACAATCTCGTGAAGGCTCCAGTAGATTAAATTTCCAGTTCCTAAGTGGTAGAGCTAAATGTCTCCATTGTCTACACGTATTTGGTGTCAGAGCTCTAATTAGAATAATTTATAACCAAATTTTTTTCTCCCTCCTATCCCATTGTTTAGTTTGTTGTCAATAAATTATAAATATTTTTTTCTCCTTAAATCCAACATGGTTAAATTTATCATGTCAATCATACTTAGTTTTAGCATTGGTTTGTCTTGTTTTATTTTTTTTTCTGACTCCAGAAGTTTCAGAGCTCAGAACTTTATTTTTGGTTTTAGTTGATTTTTATTTTGAGATGACAACTGGCTCATCCAAGAAACTCTTATCCAACACACTTATAATTTTTTATCTTTAATACTCAGGATGTTGAGGACGACTAGTGAAACAGTTCTAACTTTTGACATTTTAAAAAATATACTTTTTTTTTTCAATTTATTTTCAGTGTTCCAGAATACATTGTTTATGCACCGCACCCAGTGCTCTATGCAATACATGCCCTCCACAATACCTACCACCAGGCTCACCCACCCTGCCACCCCCCTCCAAAACCCTCAGTTAGTTCCTCAGAGTCCACAGTCTCTCATGGTTCGTCTTAACTTTTGACATTTCTTAAACGCTTTTTCTTTTAGCTTATCTGACTCCAGAAATTCTAGAGATCTGCTACTAATTGTAATGGAATTCTATTTATCTCTTATTTATCTCTTATGTAACCTTGAGCTAAAATTTAACTAAAACACATTTAGGAACATTTACCAAACAGAGAAATTTTGAGAAATAAATGATAGCAATTATTTTTAAAACACTCAAAAAAAACCAAAAAACAAGTTGTTCTAAATGTTTTAAAGTGGAAATTTAATGCAGCCTACCAATCCTATAAATACCCCAAATCACATCTTTTTCTCTCCTTTCTTTTTCTCTTCTCTCTCAAACTTTTAGAGAGAATAGACTATACCCACTCTTTCTAATATGCTTTTATTTTCTTTTGCTACTAACCAACCGCTATCTACTTCAGCTTTGACACACTGAAACTTTTGTCATCACCAGCAGTTAAGAGCCAACGGTAGAGGGCACAGTTTTCTTTTTCTGTTGGTGTCTTTTACTACTTCTTTTTTGATCTTCGACATTGTGGAGCACCCAAATCTTTGAAAGACCCCATTTTCTCAAAGTCTGTGATATCATTCTTTCCTGGATTTCCTTCTACATAGACCTCTTGTCTCCTTGAGGTCTTTTCCTATTTTACTTAATAAATATGAGTGTTTCACACAACATCCTGTGCTTTTATTATTTTCTCTTTTTTTATACTCTCCTTCTGATAACTCATCCATATCAATACACTTTATTAATGTTTATGAGCTGGTAACTTCCAAATCAGTAAATTCCAGATTTAATTGCTGAACTTCAAAGGATTAGTCTAGACCTTTCACTTAGAAAATTTTCAAACAGAATTTAGCTTTTCTTCCAGATCTTCTCTTGTCCTGAATATGTTTTGTTGAGATTTCTACATATACTTACTCTTTAACCCCAATACCTGGGATTTTTCTTAGTGTACTTATTCAACACACAAACAATAGTCCATTTTTTTCTATTCATCTTCTTTAATTTCCTCCCAATTGTTCCAAACTGTCTATTATTACTAATATTGCCTTAATATTGCCTTAATTCAGAATCATCAGGGTTTATAAAACACTCTCTCAAACCAGTAGAAAAATTTTGAAAACAAAATGGCATATGGGAGTTATAGATAGCAGATAAAAACATATTTATTCTGATCAAGCTGAAGTGGAAGACTCGAAGTGCTATTCATTTTATATCTGTCTTTACCTCCTGTTGGGACTTCTGTGATACCTCTATATCCTCTGAGCCTTAGCAAAAGTGCATTTAAAATACTGCCTCCATTTTTCTAAGTGAGAGAAACTAGACCCCAAAAAGGCTACACCTGTATGATTCCATTATATGGCATTCTGGAAAAAGACAGCTATAGGAATAGACAATAGATCATTAGTTTCTGGGGATTAGGAAAAAAGGAGGAAGTGGCTATATAGGAGCCACACAGTGGGATTTTTAAGGTTATAGAACATCGTACTGCTGAAGTGGATATGTTTTCTCACCGTCAAAAAAGGTATTTACAAATAAACCAGTAGGGGGAAGACTAGAATGAACCTTGTGGTATTGGGTTAGAGTAGGAGATAACAGCAAAAACTCATGTCTACTTCATGATACATAAAGATAGATACAGAGGTAAACATTGATGTATGTGCATAAGTCAGTAATTTAAAAACACATATTTCCTAGTTCTGTCTGCCGAGAAGACCTATAAGCAGTGACATCTACTTGCAGTGAATGTATTTAGTGCCTAGATCTTGGTTTCTCAATACAGTTCTCCAACAAAAGGAATTTTGGCTCCTTGGGAAAATGGTTGATACTAGGGCTGGTCAGGAAAAATTTAAAATTAGTGTAAAGCATTCTGTCATACTAAAAGGTAAGGTCAGAGGAGAGAAATGCAGAGATGGAGTCATAGCAAAAGAACAAATAAGCCTAGCTGAAAGAGTCCCCAGTGACCCATGTTGGAACAATTTGAACAAAGTAAATATTATTATTGGATTATACACACCTACCCGATATATGAATCTATACTTACATAAGTGAATGATTGAAAAAATAAATAGGGAAGAGATGCATCTTCCTTACAGAAGAATATCAATTTATAGATGAAAAGAGAGAAATAGAAAATCCCTATTAGAACATCACAGTGATACTTACTGTAAACAAGATCCACTGATGAATGTTATACTTGGTGGGCAAAATTTAAGGAGAAAAGGGATATTTGCATAGACTCTAATGATTAGGGTATATTTCAGTGGTCTATGAATGGGTTTCTTATGAATATTTTCCAAGGTGCGAATATAGAATTAGTGTTATTTGCACTGACATTTAGTTTTATATGTATAGTTTTTTTTTTAAAGATTTTATTTATTTATTTGACAGAGAGAGATCACAAGTAGGTAGAGAGGCAGGCAGAGAGAGAAGCAGGCTCCCTGCTGAGCAGAGAGCCCGATATGGGACTCGATCCCAGGACCCTGGGATCATGACCTGAGCCAAAGGCAGCGGCTTAACCCACTGAGACACCCAGGCGCCCCCATATGTATAGTTTCTTGATTGTGACTTGTAATACATAGACTACTGGATTTTAGGGAATAGGAAAAATATATATATAATAGGAAAAATAAATATATAAAGCTTTATCATGTTTGGTTTAAAAATAAGTATATAAACACTTTTAAAAAACATTTTTGTCCAAAACTGTTTAATGATACTAGGAAATGATTATGATAAGGTGAGTATGTAAAAGCAAGATACAAACTATATATGTACTATGAAAACAATGTTATTTTTTAAAGTATGCATACAAATAAGTAAATAGAAAAAACACTAGGAAGAAATCCATCAACAGGTTAACAGTGTTTATCTTGAGTCGTAGAATTGCAGGTGATTTTCCCCTTCTTTTATACGTTCTTCCAACAAACATTTGTATTTTCAGAAAAAAATAAATAACAATAAAACAAAAGTAACTTCCATGATTGACATCCAAAGCCTTGCTCATGTGGATTCACATTAGGTTGCCCTGGGTGCCAACCAATCCTGGCACTGGGAGTGGGTCCCAAAAGGCCAAAACAAAGAATCATCATCATGTGAGAGAGAGTTTAGAGTGGAAAGTGTCATAGGGTTGGGTATATGTCAAAAAATTATTAAGGAGAATTAATAACCAAAGGTAGGGAGACCGAGTATAGACACCCAAATCCAAGAAGTAAAATATATAATTTCAATTTAGAGCCAGGGCTGAGTCAGAGCCAGATAGAAAAAAAGGTGAGAATATGAGCAAGTTAAGGAATTGGGGAATTCACAAAATGGAACAGGGTTTATTTTCATTTGGGTTTCAGGCTCTCAGGAGGTCAGGCTGACTTAACTGCATAGTGTTAAAGTAGCAAGGAGAGATAAAAAAAATATTTAAAACATCCTATTACAAAACTTTAGAATATTTAATGTGCTTTGAGAAACATCTACGTTTCTAACCCTTTTCTTTCTGCCACACCCTCATCTGTCAAAATTCATGATGGTCTAGCTCAAGTTCAACTTTCTCTTTGACATCTTCAGTCCTCCCATAGGATGTGATTTCTCTTTCCTTTAAAACCATGCAGGTTTTATTTATCCTGTTTGTAGAGAATACAAGTTTGTCAACACAGTGAAATTGCAAACTGGTCTTTAAGGTTTGAAAATTTACAGAAGCCTGGGGTGGCATATATTATGTCTGTTTATGTGGCATATTGTGTGTAACTTTTAGTGAACTAGCCAAATGACAAAGTGCTATAAATGTACACATATTTATTAAGAGAAAAATGATAAGGAAGATTGTCACCCAGGACAAGTACACTCCTCTCGGAAGCTATGTTTTATCTCAGTAACTAATACTTTCACTTATCTGCTAGGTACTTTCCTGCTTGCTTTTGAGTCATAAATTTTTCTTTAAAAGCTGGTATAGTTCCCACTGTGAGAGTTTACACATTAAATTTTAATCTAGAACATTTCCTTTGCATATCTTGGTAAGATTTAAGTTAGGCCTCCAAGCCACCAACATTTTCTAGTTAATCATGTTTCATTAATGCTGTTGAGATTAAGACAGAAGAGGAAAAAAAGGAAATGTGACAGATTGTCATTCTTTCATTTTAAAGAAATAAAGATACCAGTGCTTTATTATATTGCTGCTATTTCTCATATTTTACCGATTTTCAAATTAATCAAATTACTTCAATATTTCTGATTCCTAAAATTTTTCTTCTGGGATGTGATAGTCTTTTTATGTAATGAACTATTGCTATTTATGATTATGTTGTATTGCCTCTGATCTACAAATTAACTTTCTTTTCTTATTGATTTATGATCAATTTATGATATACTCTGAAATGAACTTTCGGTATCTCACATAATGAAGCTGGAACTCTTCTTATAACTTCTTACTTGACTTTTCCATTAGGGACCCCCACAGGTGCCTGAAGCTCATAACCCAAAATCCTAGTGTTTACCCACTCTATCCCTTCTTTTGTAGGGATCTTCTTCTAGTATCTGGGGTTATTCTGCTTCTCTGTCCCTTGTCTTCCACATCCAACCAAATACCAGTTCTTCTCAGAACACACAAAAAATAATTACAAATAAGATACAAATTATTAGGATTTTAGATGATACATCCATAGTCCCCCTTATTCTTTGCCTAGTGCAGAGCCAATTGAAAAACGGTGTCAGGAGTGATGATAATATTGTGTTAATTGGGCTAACTGCTTGAAGTCAGCCTTAGGAGAGTTAATGCCTAGATTGCCATGTCATGGTAGCCCTGGATTCTCTCATACCTCCCATTTGTGTCCTTAGAAAGTTCTGTGGGTAAATTTAGTGTTGAAAATGAACTTAAGCTTTCTGTTCCCACCCTTCTGGTAGAGAGAGGAGAAAAGAATGAAATCCTCAGAGAGAGCAAATAATGACATGAAATGTAGACCAATGACTTGCATTGTTTGTCTTCTAGAATTTGCCGTATGCCAATAACTGTTTATACCTCTTTTTAAAAATGTAATTATTTATAACTTTTTCCTTCCATGAGAGTAGGAACTCTGAAAGTACAGATGTATGCTGCAAGATAAATGACCAGTACATTTTTGCTTCAGGATGTTTATCACTACACAAATATCAAAAATACACAAAACAAATATTTAGGTTGGAAGTAACCTAATATCCATTATATGAGCAGATTTGATGAATTGTGTATAACCACAATGGAATATTACACATATTCTGAAAGTCATGTTTTTAAAAGTATATTGAGTAATAATAAATTTTAAAAACCTGGCATCATAGGTAGTTAAATAAGTTGCAAAATAGTTTATAAAAATTATATATCAGTATTTAAAATTTACCTACATATGTTTATATGTAAAAACATAATTTCTAGTAGGAAACATATCAAAATATTAACCATGTTTATTATTTTATATTTTCTTTATGCTTTTATATATGATTTTATATTTTCTTTATGCTTTTTGACTTTTTCCAAATAATAAATATTAGAAAAAATAATATAAAACATAATTCTGTGAACTATGGTTCACTGGCTTTCTACCTCTAGTGCACGGTTTTCGTCACAGTATTGACATGCAATAAATCTTGCTGAATTGCTAGGAATATTGGGGAAACGTGGTTTGTTGACATCTTTTTTAAAGCTTTCAATCATTATGTTCCTATAAATGCTCTGGTAAGCTAATCTGAAAATGTGTATTTAAAATTATTTCCCCATCTTCTCAAATAAGGCACCAACGTATCATTATTAGCTTCACCTATCCATTCTTTCTCTTGGGAAAACAAACGAACACACACATGCAAGAGAATTTCCTATTATCTGAGAAATGAATCTTCAGGGTGATTAGTAGGGTAGACCATCTGCCAATTCCTAAGTAAAACATGCTATGTTGATTTTAACATATCCAAATTGGATATTTAAGTTGTTCTTCCAATGTCTGTTAATTTTCCTTTTCTATGTTTATGTCTCAGCTACTCTACCCACCCCATATGGCATTCTTTCTGGGTATCTGTATCTATATTCATAGTTCATTAAGAACATTTAATTGTCTAAATATAGTAATCCTATATTTTTATTAAGGAATTTGGTTCTTCTCCTTGTTTTTCATATGAAGAGGTATAATTTCCTGTAGATCTAAAAGAGACACACAGCTGTTGAGACCTTTTGTCTCAAAATATTTTGTTTTTGTATTAATGTAAGTTATTGAATTTTTTTCTTTCTATGTACCTTTCTTGTAAGCGTACTTTGTTAAAATTATGTCATTTTTTAAACATTTTTCTTGTATTGACAGGAGTTTCTTTTATAAGTCTCTCTATGTTGCCAGTATCTTTACTTAGCTCTTTGTACTGATAACCACAAAGAACAATGGGAAGCTACTTATTGCAGAGGGTAACTAGGCATACCCTTTGAATTTGTACAGAAATCTGTGGCCTACTGAATGTTTGATACAAATATTTGGTATAAATTCTTAATGTTTACCAATAAAAATCTGCCTTAGCAAGTGAACCACTTTTTCTCTTGGTTTATAGAACCATAATCATAAATGCTTTTCATTTTTACCCAAAGTCTCTTTTCAGTTTTAGTGTTTCGTTATTGTTCTTTATGACTGTCTTCTCTTTCCTAAATGTCAAAATAAACCTGTATTTCCAATACTAAAGGTATCACAGATCTGGGTTTCCTTGATGTCAAATGCAGACTCTAAGAAAGCTCCCAGTGATTTTTGCTTTCTGGGTGTTGTGCCCTGAGTAATTCTTTCCACTTAAATGTGGATTAGATTTAGTAATTCCTTTCTAGTGAGTAGAATGTAGATGGCATAAGACTAGATTTCAGAAAGACTATGGCTTCTGTCTTGGCAGTCTCTCTCTAGACATCATCCAGCAAAGAACTGAGGCCATCAGTTCAACAGCCCATGAAGAACTAAATCCTAACAATAACAATGTTGAGGGAAGTTGAAAGTGGATCATCTCCCAGTTGGGTCTTCAAGTGAGATTACAGTCTTAGCCAGCACCCAAAATACAACCCACGAAAAAACCTTGAGCCAGAGACACCAAGGTAAGCCACACTTAAATTCCTAACCCACAGAGATAGTGAGATTACTGTTCATTTTTTAAGGTGCAAAATTTTGGAAGAATATGTTATAAAGAAATAGTTGACTAAAACACCCAGCCATATACCTTTTCTGATATTCTTATATAAAGGGAGTTTTATAAGTATAATTTTATAATTATTTTTACCTTAAGAAGGGCGGGAATTCAAGACTTGCAAGATGTTGGACTATGTTTAAGTTCAGAATATACAATCTTGGTTAAAAGAAATAGATATGATCTTATGTTTTCTAGCATATTACTGCAATATTGTCTATTCCTTAGTGCAAGCAATGATCAGAGAAGATGCAGACCTCCGTGTCAAAAGAGCTAAACACAGAATTGCTTAAGTCTGTGAGATATCAGTTCTCACTTCTTAGGAAGCAAGCTTGAGAAAGATAAAGCAAAATAAATGGGGCTACCACTCTTATTAACAGAAGCTGGAGGAAAAGGAAAGAGAGAGGAACTCTGATATTGAACTCTCATCATAGGCCAGGGCTGTAGGATTTGGCATGCTACATTCTGCCTATTTAAATCAATTTAAGATCTGTAACTCTACTTCTTGGTTTAGTCCCAAAACAAACTCAGCTGTGGTCAAGCCACATTTCTGAGAGAGGCATCAGCATCCACGTCTACCTCAAGAGAACTTTGCTCTGACTAAAGGATAACCCATTACAGTGATACAAATTGGAGCAACATCTTTGTTTTCAGTCTTTACCCTGTAACTGTGCTGACGTCAACACCCTCTGCCCCTAAAATACTTGCCTGGCTAATGCATCAAGGACAGAGACACCTAATCTAAGTTGTACAAATCCAATTCTTTTTCTTGGAAACATGAATATTGAACAGAGCCCCATAAAGAATAAGGGTTACTAGCACAGAGATAACTAATATCAACACTCAAGAGAAGGTTCAATAATTTCTGATGTTGAAGACCCAGAGCAGTCTTTGTCCTGAGACTGTGTCAAGGCAAGATGGTGCTTCAATATGTTTTTCACTTCTGTGGGCTATCTTAGTAATCTAGAAAATTTAACTTTTTTGCTTGAGTTAGCCAGAATAATTTTCAGTTATTTAACAGTTATGCCTTTAACTTACCTTATTTATATTCTACATACCTACTAAATAAACTTATGCTTAAAGACATTGGTCCATTACAAGTCTGTAATTTAGTCTTTGCACACAGGTGAGGTAAGATAAAATTAAAAAAAATCAAATGAACTGTTTTTATAACTCAGTTGGTTACGATTTTTTTAATTAAATAATTTTGAATTTCTTATAGATTGATGAAAACAAGAATATGTGGCATATGCAGATAAATCATTAAGGCATTTCTACTTGGTGTCTTTTTGTTAGTTTTTCTATAGTCCCAGTTACTTTCTTCCTACTTATTTTTCTTATTTATTTTGATTTGACTTCTAATACATTTTTGCATACACATAATCATAGATATGGAGTGATATATATCCATCTCATGATTTTACTTCTATGAAGTATCTTAAATAGTCAGACCCCTAGGAGCAGAAAATAGAACGGTGGTTGCAAGAGGCTCTGGCAAGGGAAAGTTGCTGTTTGATGGATATAAAGTTTCAGTAATGCAAAAGGAAAGATTCCTAGAGATCAGCTGTGCACCACAGTGTCTAAAACTGATAATATTGCATTATACATTTAAACATTAAGACAGTAGATCTTGTGTTACATATTTTTTACCACAGGTTTTTAAAAGCTACTTTCAAAGTGATACGAACAAATGTCTAGCCAAAATAAGATGCAGTTATGACTTTTGATCAACTTGTATCTTAAAAACAAATACTGAATTTAAGATGTGGAAAATATCCTTAGAAGGCAAGACCATAAAATCTCAAGTCCATTCTAAAATCCAGTGGAAACTTGTGACCTCTTGTATGTAAGACACAGCTTGAGACCATATCTTGGTAAGACTGCATAGCTGACTTACATGTAGCTTTTATGCAGTCTCTCAGGAAGTATTCTGAATCACGATTAAAATGGCATCGGAGAAGTTCTCTTATTACTCTAATTAATTTAGAGCCATCTGGAAAAGCAAGATAGTATTTTAGTCTAATGTTATCTTACAAGTCTATTATTACAATTTAGTAATTGGAAAGATTACTCTCATCCTCCTTAGAAAAAGATCCAGTACAGTACAATGATTAAAAGTGTGAGATTTCAAGTTATTGAAAATCTTAAGTCTCCTGGATTTTAGCTGTTCCTCCATTTTAAAGAGTCTTGGTCAGATCTTCCTGGCAGATTTCCCTATCAGTTTAGTACTCTAAGGAATTTGTACTTGATGGATGAATATTTATGCCTGTTTGGTTAACCCTCTTCTGTGGCTGAGCAGCTGTGTCCTCCTGGTTATGAAACTTGGTTGGGTTAAATTAAAATGACATTGCCATTTTGTTTCTCCTTCCACTGCTGCCGGCATGTGGGAAGGGAAACAACTTCAGGCATTTATTCAACAAATATTTATTCAGGCCTTATTAGATGCCAGAAACTGAAGATTGCTAACAATAACAACAAAAAACATTACAGTTTCTGACTTCACAGAGCTTGTCATCTAGGGTATCCAAAATGGTATCCAAAATCCATACTTCTGCAACACATCCAACCTGCAAGGGTCCAATCTCCAAGTAAAGGATTTGGGGGGATATTACTTACTTTCTTCCCCCAAACAGCATCCCACTCTTAATTATGGTACATATGTGTCAAAGGTGAGCATCTCCCTCTTATTTAAATCAAATATTATTAAAAATGACAAATATAGGGATGCCTGGGTGGCTCAGTTGGTTAAGCGGCTGCCTTCAGCTCAGGTCATGATCCCAGCGTCCTGGGATCGAGTCCCGCATCGGGCTCCTTGCTTGGCAGGGAGCCTGCTTCTCCCTCTGCCTCTGCCTGCCACTCTGTCTGCCTGTGCTTGCTCTCGCTTCTCTCTCTATGACAAATAAATAAATAAATAATCTTTAAAAAAAAAAATGACAAATATATTTTAGATTCTGTAGTAAGAGATTTTGGTAATTTACTAATATCTTTATAAATAGAGATTCCTTTATTGTTTCCCTGTTGTGCTTATTATTTTGGCCAATGTAATATGCAGACATGGAGTCATACACCATCATCTTCTCTGGAAGTCTAATTTGACTCAAGGTTGCACATTGAAAAAAATGACTGACAACATTCCTCTAATCTTTGCCATCTAGGTCACTATTTCAACTGCTTTTCAAAAATGATTCATGAATGTAAACTCAGATTTAAAATTTTATGAATAAACTTAACTTTTTTGCAATCAAACTTTATTTTATTTTGTTTAAAACCATTTTATTTATTTATTTTAGAGAGAGAGAAAGCACATGACTGGGGGAGGAGTGGGGCAGAAGGAGAGGGAGAGAATCTCAAGCAGACTCCCTACTGAGCATGGAAACTGAACAATGTGAGATCATGACCTGAGCTGAAATCACGAGTCGGATATTTAACTGACTGAACCACTCAGGCACCCCTTAATATTTTTATGTACATCTTTCCAAAATGTCTCGTAGTCATACACACACTGAAGGCACACCCATGATTTTGCCTACTCCTTTTAATTTAAATAAGTAAAATTATTTAATGCTATAAGTCTACTTTGTAATTAGCTTTTATCACAGAAAATATATCATGGACATATTTAGATTTCAAAAAGTATAGGTCTATAGTTGCATTATAGTCCATTTCATGCCATAATTTGTTTACTCAACCTTCACATTTAGTTTTTTTCTTTTTTGTTTGTTTTTAGGAAATTTCATTCAGGTAATGTCTAGTTCCTTGTTATAAACTCTTTATTTATTTGTATCCATTTAATACTTCACAAAGACTCATTTCACCCACTATAATTCCTAAAATTAGAAATAATTGCACACAGTATTGTATTATGAAGTAACATTGATTCCATACTTTTCTTTTCTCTATGCAACAAACATTGGTAATTTGGGTTTAGCATTTTTCTCTGGCCACTTTCCATTAGTTTCAAACTGTTCTCCTTCCAAATTTAGTAATGTTTATTCCAGAATGAATGTATTAAATCTGAACTGTTTCGTGAAAGCAGCCAACCTCCAAAGTAAGAATAAAGAGAAAGACAAACATACCATCCATCCAGGAGCTGGGGCATTACCAAGATAATTCTATCATCTGTCTCTTCCACAGTGTGAGATTTTGCATTCTTGTCTACTGGTTTCCTTGGCTGCAGCCAGGAGAAGGAAAGAAGAGAGGTATCTTCCTTACCCCCAAACACATTCAAGCAAGCACAAACGAAGGCAGAAGTATTGTGAATTTGCCACCAAGTCACATCTGGCTCTTGCCTCCCACTCCTTGGTATTTGATTATGGTATTCCTGGTTTAGAGGTACAGGAGAAGAAAACAAAGGAGGCCTCATGAACTCCCTCAAGGTAAAGCAGCTAATAATAAGAGCTAGCATTTATTTAGTATTTATTGAGTACCAGGAATTGGTCTAAGTCTTTTATATGTGCTAATTATTATACCGGTCCCATGAAGAAGTTATCATTATTATTTGCAGTTTATAGATGAAGAAATGGTACAGAGAAATTTAGCAACAAAAATCAAGCAGCTAGTGAATGACAGAATGGGGTTTCAACCCCGGTCAGTCTTATTTTACAACCTGCCTTCCCAACCAATTTCCTGTGTCTCTATCTATAGAGATAGAGATTATAGAGATTATAGAGATTCCTCTATCTCTATGTATAGCTTTATTAAGCTAACTAAATGAAATAAATGCTTGGCAGCCCAGGCATCTAAATTTCTGACAGGATTTATCTACCAAACTTAGATTAAGATTAATCATTATAATCAGACAACATAAAAGAGGTTATTGTTAGTCCCCACAGACACTGTTCTAGCTTTACGATGAGCTTGAATTGTGTCGTCAGTGCTGATTGTGGGGACCTTCTTCTAGACCCTGATGACCTTGATCTTCAAAACTCTTAGCTGGTGGTCTTGTAATGGCCAATTCCATTGCAGACTATTATGGACCCTCTTTAGCTGCCATTTTATCCCATTGATGTAAATGTCATCATTATCACCACCACACCTTGTCCAGATTCTAGGTGCCAGGCCACAGGGTGGGGCCAGGGAGACCAGAGTGTCACTTGCACACTTCCTGAAGCAAGCTTTCTCTGCCTTTGGAGCTGGGATTTCATGTGGGGGCCACTCCTTCAATTTCTCCTTGAACGCTCATGACACTCTTTCCTTGGAGAGGATTTTACTTTTAGCCACTGAGAAGCTCCATCTTCATTTCTCAATTTTAGTTCTTAAGACTTAATCTCATCCCAGTCTCAAGTCCCAACTAGCCTTTCATCTCCTACTTTGTTATCTGGTTTCCTTATTGTTTTATTGAAGAAGAGGAGAATTTTGTTTACTAGTTTTATATCCATATTACCTAACCTGTATTGACAGGTCTTTTTCCTAACTTGTGTGCTAGGCTTCCAAACATTCATTTAACATATTTAACTTATACACTTCAATTCATACTGTTTCTGACACTATCTCCAGTTAAGATTTTTATCACACTGCTTTACATTAAGAAGAATAAATACAGTTTAGTAAGCCACTCCCTTTGGGGAGAGGTATGGTTAAGTAATTGTAAAGTCTATAGTCAATAATTACTCATATTGTCTAATTTGTGAGAAACACTTACTATAAAAAAATAGTTCCTACAATAAATATATTTTAAGTGATTCTCAGACAGTACCATTCAATAGTAGCAAGCAAATCATGATTTCCATTTTTCAGGTTGAGAAGCAAAATAAGAGAGAAATTGTTGGAGTACAGCATTAAGAATAACTAGAAACTTATGTGAACAATGTGCTTATTGGAGTAGTAAAAAAATTGCATTAAAAATTTAAAATGTTTGAAAATCAAATAACTATTTAAAAATATTTATATAATGTGGTATTTTAAAATAAGAGAATTAATTAACATTATTTAGGGATACCTGGGTGGCTCAATTGGTTAAGCACCTGCCTTCAGTGCAGGTCATGGTCCCAGGGTCCTGGAATCAAGCCCCACGTCAGGCTCCTGGCTCAGTGGGGAACCTGCTACTCCCTCTCCCCCCTGCTCATGCTCTCTCTCTCTCAAATAAATAAATAAAATATTTAAAAAATTAATTAGCATTATATAAATAAAAATTAAGAATAAATAAATAATAGATAGCTGTGGTCCTGGGAAAATTTTAGTTTGTAGAAACTACCACTAAGCAGAAGCCAATTTATGCTATTTCCACTTTTCTCCAATTATTCTCTAATAAAATACGAAGGTACTAAATAGGAGCTTTACTGATCAGCAATTGTTGCAATAGTGTTACATAACAAATAATCCCCAAATCTCAGTGTGTATATATATCTCTATCTATCTATCTATCTATCTATCTATATAGATATGGGTCTCTGGGACAGCTGGGCTTGACTGCAGGCTGCAGTTTGATTTCAGATATACTCCCTATATCTTATTCTTGGGCCATGAGTTTCTTTCTTTTTCTTTTTTTTTTAAGATTTTACTTATTTATTTGACAGACAAAGATCACAAGTAGGCAAAGAGGCAGGCAGAGAAAGATGTGGAGGCAGGCTCCCTGCTGAGCAGAGAGCCTGATGCGGGGCTCGATCCCAGGACCCTGGGATCATGACCTGAGCCGAAGGCAAAGGCTTAACCCACTGAGCCATCCAGGCGCTCCAGGGCACTCCCTTTACATAGAAATGGCAGAAATGTAAGTATACAAGGCAAACTGTGCAGTCACATTTAAAACTTTGGCTCATGTTATTTCTATTAGCATCCACTGGCGAAGCAGGTTACTAAATATCAGTAATTCAAGAAAATATACTCTGTTTGTTCTAGTGGGAACACTCCAGCATTAAATCAAAGGTTAAGGATATATATTTCTATCACAGGGAAGAAGCAAACAATTAGAGGAAATAGTCCAATTTACCACTAAAATAAATGGAATTGAAGTGTTCTAAAGTTCTAGAGTTGTCAGGGAAGTATAAAAGTTCGTATTTCATGTAAGTCCAACATACAAATTGTAGTCTCTAGAATTAATCAAGAAAGAATCATAGAAACATGCAGATGGCCTTAAAAGTCAAAACAATTACTTCCTAAAAAGCAATGAATCCTGGGTTGGGAAGGCAGGTGGAAGGGGCTTAAGTATATAAAGTCTGAGGCAATTCTGAGTTTACAAGCCAGAGAAGCTCTGGAATCTGGATTTCCTCAAACATACCAAGTCACTTAAGTCAATTTCAATATGACATCTGTATTAGGCCCCTCCACTTCTAGATTTGAGCCAAACTACCTGGAATCTTCTTGTTAATAGAACATCCTTTTACCTTTTAAAAGAACTCATCCTCTTTCAAAAGAAAACTAAATATAATTGTGATATAGGGAGATTCATGTGCTTAGACAAACTGGAGTATGAATATTTTGCCTTAGTATCTCATGTAATTTCTTGCGTGCCATTCAGGAAAAAAGGTCATGCATAGCCAACAACATGATAAGCCCATGCATACCAAGCAGTAAAGGTTTGGGCTCTGCTACATTTCTGTTGGCACTTTTCTTGGCTTAAATAGTCAAGCGATAAAGGAATAAAATAGTTGTCTATGTGTTTTGCTATTCATTACAGATTCTCCATCTGGATTTAATGTTCATTGGAGCAAGGCCAGCAAAATCTCCATAATCAGTTAGTATGCATCGCATTATCTAATACTCAGGAAAATGGTCAAGGACCAAAGGACTAAAACACAAGTTTGGCTCTGTTCAATCAGAAGTCATATTGTAAATGTGTTCTTAATTAGGGAATGGGTGAAAACAGAACACTCTTTAAGGATATCACCACACAGGGGTGCCTGGGTGGCTCAGTAGGTTAAAGCCTCTGCCTTCGGCTCAGGTCATGATCCCAGGGTCCTGGGATCAAGCCCTGCATCAGGCTCTCTGCTCAGCAGGGAGCCTGCTTCCCCTGCCTCTCTCTGCCTGCCTCTCTGCCTACTTGAGATCTCTGTCAAATAAATAAATAAAATCTTTAAAAAAAATGGATATCACTGCACTGAAAAGTGGGGAATAAGTAGCTAATTTCTATCATCAAGATTTTTCCAAGGTGAATTTCACCTTTCTAAAATAGAGTAACACAAGATGATCTAGTGTAGCAGTTTGTTAACTGTTGGTAATGGTGTTTTAATGACCAGTAGAGTTCATTTTAGTCTGGTTTCTTTCAGCCAAGAATGCACTTCAGTCTCTCACACATAATTGTTTAACCAAATCTAACATATTTCCAAGTTCCAGAGATGTTAGTACATGTATTATTGTGCCAAAATGTTACAAACTCTGATTGTGGCTTTCCAAGGAGGAACTGAATTCCACCTTCTTAGAATAGCCCAGTCATTTACTTTCTTCTCTTGCTGTAGAACATCAAACAACTAGAAGTTTAGAGTGTCTAATCTCATCTTGACTTTGATTCCATGCTAAACCTTTCACTTGTATTTGGCATATTTTCCTTCTTGTTTCTAATTTCTTCTGGTCTCCCCAATCTCTATTCACTCTCTTAACCTCAGCCTGACCTCACGCTGAACTCAGCAGGTTAACAATGTTTCTTCTCAGAGGAAGGAGAGTTGATTAGAAAATCCCTTCTACTTCCTCACTATTTTCTGGGCTTCTAGCTGACCTTTGAACAATGTTGGGTGGAGGTGCATGGCTCTACTTACACACAGATTTTTTTCCAGTAAGTACAGTAAGGTGCTATAAATGTATTTTCTCTTACTATTTTCTTTTTTTTTCCAATTTATTTATTTTCAGAAAAACATTATTCATTATTTTTTCACCACACGCAGTGCTCCATGCAAGCCGTGCCCTCTATAATACCCACTACCTGGTACCCCAACCTCCCACCCCTTACTATTTTCTTAATAACATTTTCTTTTCTCTAGCTACCTTAGTATAAGAATACATATGTATATGTATATTATACATATGTATAATAGACATAACCTACAAAAGATGTGTTAATTGCTTATTCATGTTATTGGCAAGGCTTCTAGTCAACAGTAGGCTATTACTAGTAGTTAAATTTTTGGAGACTCAAAAGATAAGCTTGGATTTTCAACTGTGCAGAAGGGAGGCACCTCTAACCTCTGTGTTAAGGGTTAACTATATACCGCTTCTATACTTAGAGTAGAAAGAAAATTCTACCCGTGTCCTGGATCTTACATTGAAAAATCAACCTTTTCAAATGTCCTATTTCATTTCTTTAATATCTTTAAAGATACCCAGAAATTAAATTTGCGAAGTAGGTCACTTTTACTTTTCCAAAATGTTTTCTTGCTCCTAAAACTACTTGTCTTGAATGTTCCTCTAAGGCAATGATGTCACTTAGACTTAAAGTTGAAAAATAGTCTTCCTGATTCTTACATCTCTCTCTGTCCCCTATTATTTTACCTTCTACACACACTCACCCGTGTATTAACCAAACCCTATGAATTCTACCTCGAAATGCTTTTCAATTTTGTCTTCACCTCTTTGCTTCCACTGTCACTGCTTTTTTCCCACATGAGTATTCTTGTTTATTTAAACTTCAGCAACTGCCTCCTAACTGGGTCCCATCAACGTCTCCTATTACTCCAGGTCACTTTTCACATAGTTGTGGAGGAAGGGAAGGAAGGATAAGAGAAAGAGAAGGAAAATTTTATCCATGTCCTTCCTCTTCATAAAAAGTTATTTTGGATCCCTTCCTGCAGGAAAAAGTGCAATTTTCTTGGCTTTCTTCAAATCACCTTTCATATTCTGTAGCTAATCTCTCATTCTGATGTTATTTATATCACTCCCTGATATATACTTACCTGCTCCTAGGAAAAATCTTAGTATTTCCTGCTCAAGCTAGGCTTTTTGACAAATTTATGGCTTCTGATATGTTGTTCCTTCTGTCACCCCACCTGAATTTTTTTACCTGGCATATCCTACTCAGCTTGCCAGCTCAGGTCAAATATCACCTTTCCCTGGAAGCCTTCCCTGACTTCTTCAGTGTTTTGAAGCCCTTTATGGTTCAACATATTCATACATATATTGTTATACTCAACTTTGAATTGCAAATAATTTGTGTTTCAATAATCAGTTATTTTTCATAGCATCCGTTTATACCTCCTTAGTGTTTATTAAACTGAACTGTAATACTTTCTTTATACTCTTTTACTAAGGACAATCTCTCAACCAGAAACTGACTAGATTATAATGGATTTTAGAGTCATTGAGATATTATTAATTTACTCAATCAGAATTTGACTAGATTAGAATTGTATGTTCTCACCCCATTTTTGAGTCCTGTTAGGCACAACAGATTCTATGAGCACTTAATTTTGAAAGCAATGCATGGCAAAGCAATTGTTCTACCTAGAAGAGGTTAAACAGTAAGAGAAAAAGGAGAGGGGAATTAAGTCATTAGCACACATTTGATTAATTGTTCCAGTTCCTGGAGGTCTCCCCTCAATAGCCTTACCTTTAGTTACCTGAGTTTGACAGAATAACATGAGCTGGTACTGCCATACGGCATCAAATAGAACCAGCTCCTTGGAAAAATATGACCCCCATATGCTGTAGCTTGGGCAACGCTGTGAGAAATACATTTTTTCCCCTTTTTAAATAGCTTGGGAAGTTTTTCCCCCTTTCTTGTAACATGGGTTGATTTCTTTAAAATAAAACCCAAAAAGTCTCCAATATATCTTGTGTATTTGCAGGCTAATTATTTCTAACAACCAATATATACTGTTGGATGTTTACTATGTGCCCACTGCTGTAGAAGATTCTAAAGCAATGCTGTATAAAATTTAGTCCTTGACCTCCTCCAAGGGAAGCTGATAGTTTTGTTGAAGACACAATGTCTTGCCATAAATTTTTTTTTCCTTCCTTCCCTCTTCCCTCTCTTCTGCTTTTACATTTTTTCTCTTCCTTTCTTCCCTCCCTTCCCTTTCCCTCCCACCTTCCTCTAGCCATCCTTCCCTTCCTCCTTCCCTCCCTCCTTTTTCTCTCTCTTCCTTCTTTCCTTCCTTTTTTTTTTTCCCTCTCTCTCTTTTCCCCCCCTCTTACTTCTTTTTCCTAAATAGAAAACTGTTTGTGTTTTAGAATGTGTTTATCCTCAGGACATCAGAGTAGTTTACTTTAACTCCTTTACTTTTTTTCAGGTCCAGGAAGGAAATGAATTGTCATCTAAGTAAATCTATTCTTTCCCATGGGTCATATAGGCAAGTTAGAATATCCTATCCCAATAAAAAATTAACTATCTCTCTATTTACTATTAAATATGGTCTAACTGGGAGATGAAAGTAAGGCAAATAGATATAAAGAGACAAAAGTGTACATTCATTTTGTGTGGAATTTCTTAATTTGCAACTTGATCTTTTGAAATAAAAAGGGTTGAAAAAATTGTAGATTTTCTAAGAAAGAGCATCAGTAATGTTTGCCTTAGAGTAAATCATCTTAACAAGAATTACTTCCTCTAATTCACAACTTTTTTTATTTTTAATTGAAGTACAGTTGACATATAATATTACATTAACTTCAAGTGTACAACATAGTGATTCAACAATTACATACATTATGAAATGCTCGTCACAGTAACTATAGTTACCATCTGTCACTGAACAATGTTATTACAGTATTACTGACTATATTCCCCAAGCTACTTCCCACATCATTCTTAACTATGCTGTCTTCATACAATGATGTAGTGATTGGCTGAGAATATCACAACTCATTACCAGTAATGATACTACTAATACTGATGCTAATAATATACTTTAAAAACTAGAGGAGATTCCATTTTTCCCCCCTTCGGCCAATACCCTTCTCAGACTTCTGCATCCTGTAATTGTTTCTTGAGAGAAGAAGGAAGAGTTGAAGCTCTCATGCTCAGAATGCCCATGGGAACACATTGCAGATGTGAACTTCAACTGCTAGATGTGTCAGAGCTGAAAATGCTGTAAGTCACAAGCGGAAATCCTTAAACTCCGAAGAAAAAATAGGAAAGTTATTTTGGAACATGGGCAGTGCCTGAGTGAGGCAAGTTGTGGGATTAAGATTGATGTCTGAAAAAAAGCAGGGCAGAGAGAAGTACCAAAAAAAAAAAAAAAAAAAAAGGAATGGGAGGACTTTGAAAGCAAACTTCATGTGTTTGACAATTTTAATTAAAACTGAACTTGTAAGGTCTATTCAAGCCAAGTTAAGAAAATTGGGGGCGCCTGGGTGGCTCAGTGGGTTAAGCCACTGCCTTCGGCTCAGGTCATGATCTCAGGGTCCTGGGATCGAGTCTCGCATCGGGCTCTCTGCTCGGCAAGGAGCCTGCTTCCTCCTCTCTCTCTCTCTCTCTCTCTCTGCCTGCCTCTCTGCCTACTTGTGATCTCTCTCTGTCAAATAAATAAAAAATAAAATCTTAAATGAAAATTGATAAATTCTCACAGTACAACTGCTTTGTAGAATAGTGCAGTGTTTTGTTTTGTTTCCTTAGACAGCCCTATTTGGATAGTTACCTCAACTCGTTATCTCTCTCATGTGAATGTAATCTTTAAAATCACTGAAATTCCATCTTTCTTCTTCTCACCTCTTACTTCCTGTTTCCTACCCAACTAAGCAGAAATCAATTTAATTTACTTTCACCTTCCCTTTCTCCTTATTTAGACAAAAGCATATGTTTCAATAGTTATAGCACAAATTTTGCTGGTAAGCATTATATACTTGAGGCATTGTGATAAAAATCATTACTTGTCCTAATATAAATAACCAGCTTCAAATAGCTGGGATTTTCAGTGAATCTTCATTTTTAATTCACTGGTTTAACCTCACCTGTGTAGCGTCACCAATACTTCAGACATGAGATTTGACTTAAAGGGAATCCTGCTGCACATGGAGCCGTTGAGTTAAAATTGAAAAAAAGTGATAAACTCTGTATATCTTGTGTATGTTATTCACTTAAATTCCTTTAAACCATTAAACTGATAGATGCCCTCCAGATGCATCTTAACTGCTCAGAAAAATTTCAACAGAAAATAGACTGTGAAATGGTACAATTTCCTTCATTTAGGAGGACTAGCACTTCTAGCTTCATTGTGCTAAGTTTTGCTAAGTTTTACCCCCAGGGGGAGAGATAGGACAAATCTGGGGGAGGCCAAGTATTATCTAATAAAGCACCTCCCTTATTTAAGGCTTCTCTTACTACAACATTTTTACTGTTTTCCACCAGTTATAAGGAGTACATTTTGTTGCCAAATACTTCAATCTATTAATCATAGTCAGTTCTTTCTTTTCCAGTCCATTTTTCTGAGATATATTGCTATAGGAAATTGTTCATTTCTTCCAAGTTTTCAAATTTACTGGTTTAGAGTTGCTGATAAAATAGTCTTATTTTCATTTATTTTTGCATTTATTCATAGTTTTGATTAATACATTTATTTGCCTCTTCTAGTATTTCCTCTTGAATAATCACACCAGAAGCTTATCTACTTGGTTTGTGTTGTTTTCAGTGTTGCTTATCTCCACACTTTATTGCCTTCCTACTTCTTTCTTTGGGTTCATTGTGTTCTCTTTTTAAAACATACTCAATTGCATATGTAGCTCCTTTCAGGCTTTCTTCTATTCTAATAGAAACACCAAAGTTACAATTCTCAGAATACCATTTTCCCTGCATTCCACAATTTTAAATATGAAATATTTTTGTTATCATTCAGTTCAAAAATCTTTCTAATTTTCATAATGATTTCTTTTTTTAACCATGAGTTATCTGGAAATATATTATAAAATGTACAAATACACATGTTTTATTAATTTATATTTTTAAACTCTAACATAACTGAATTGTGGTCAGAGAATTTGCATTATGGAATACCTTTACTGTGAAATATGTTAAGATTTACTTTAGGGGCACCCGGGTGGCTCAGTGGGTTAGGCCTCTGCCTTTGGCTCAGGTCCTGTGATTGAGCTCCACATCGGGCTCTCTGATCAGCGGCGAGCCTGTTTCCCCCTCTCTCTCTGCCTGCCTCTCTGCCTACTTGTGATCCCTCTCTGTCAAATAAATAAATAATATCTTTAAAAAAAGATTTACTTTATAACTCAATCAATGTAAAATTTAAAAACCTATTTGAAATACTAAAATTTGTGGGGCGCCTGGGTGGCTCAGTGGGTTAAAGCCTCTGCCTTCGGCTCAGGTCATGATCCTAGGGTCCTGGGATCAAGCCCTGCATCGGGAGCCTGCTTCCTCCTCTCTCTCTGCCTGCCTCTCTGCCGACTTGTGATCTCTGTCTGTCAAATAAATAAATAAAATCTTAAAAAAAAAAAAAAAGGAAATACTAAAATTTGCCCTTTTGAACAGGACTTTTGACCACTGCTCCCATTTCATTAAGGATTGTTGATCTATAATGTTTCCTATTTTTAGCTGGACCAATTTTGATCATTTGTATTTTTTCCAAAAAATTTTCTCTGGTTTTCAACATGCCAGTACCATTTGTGGAAGGATAGAATCTAAGAGATAAGGACTCTCTGGTGTGTTCTGACAGGAGAGTTATAAATGAGATCCCTAGGTTTCTAGAGCAAGTACATGCCTTTTATAGCATAAAAAGCAGAACCGTATTTAACATTTCATTAACTCTTGGCACGATACTGGGGATCATAGGAAGTCATGATGCAACTCATTTTCATCTGACCCACCAAGTCATAAGGTAGGGCAGGCACAGCACCAATGCATTAAACTATGGAAATGGTCTCTCTGAGGTTGGGCCTGAGCAATCAGGTAGCCAATCTGTCACCCATACTGCAGCATTTTGTCTCCTTCAGGTTAGCCACCACTTTGGGTTTCCTCATAAACAGATAAGGAAGAAGGAAAAATTCTGGATCATTATCTTTTTCTAAATTTCATGACAATGTTTATTAGAATTTTAGGGTCACAATGACTTTTTTCCCCAATTTTATTGAGGTACAATTGACTGTATAAGTTTAAGGTATACAAATTAGTGAGTTGATGTAGGCATATATTGTGAAATGAATACCACAGTAAGTAGTGAACATTCATCACCTCACATAGCTATAAGGTTTTTTTTCCTTTTAAGATGTACTCTCTTAGCAACTTTCAAATATATAATATAGTATTATTACCTATAATCACCATGCTGTCCATTATGTCTCCAAGACTTATTTGTCTTATAACTAGAAGTCTGTACCCTTTGGGACCCCCTGCGTGGCTCAGTCCTTAATCTCTTCTGCCTTAATCTCAGGTCATGATCTCACTCTCTTGGCGGGAGGCCTGCTTCTCCCTCTCCCACTACCCCTATGTTGCCTCTCTCGCTGTGTCTCTCTCTGTCAAATAAATAAATAAAATCTTAAAAAAAAAAAAAAAGAAGATGTACTCTTTGACAAGCTTCTCCCATTTTGACTACCCCCAAACTCCTGCCTCTGGCAACCACAAATATGATCTCTGTTTCTGTGAGTGTGTGTGTGTGTGTGTGTGTGTGTTTAGATTCTGTGTATAACTGAAACCATACAGTATTTGTATTTCTCTGAGTTATTTCACTTAGCATAATGCAAATCAAACCAAATACAAACGCAAATCAAAACCACAATGAGATATCACCTCACACCTGTTAGAATGACAATCATTTAAAAAACTTTTTTGTTCTGATATTTTTGAATATAAAGTCAAGGATATATCCTACTAGACTTAATATAATAAGGTTTAAAAAATAATAATGGTTGGAGTACATATCAATGCCTTTTTGACCTCTGTGAAGATGATTAATGCTTTTTTCTTTTAACTTATTATTAAGGAAATGATATTAATAAAGGTGGAGGTTAACGTGGGTGGGAAAGGGATTATATGTATTACATGTCTTTATTTGTACACCTGTACTGTTTAGCTAAGTAAATGCTTAATAATTGGTTTTTGAGTGATTTTGCTTTTATAGCTTGCCAGGAAATTTTATGGTATTATGTGTGCGACTATGTGGTAAAGAAGAATAAGAATTTTAGAGACAGAGAAATCACTTTAGAAGCAACTACAGTATTCTAGTGAGAAAGCAATACACACTGATTTGATATAAAAATGTTCTAATTGTTCTCTAGAATTTTCCACATTCTAGGTAGTAGGAATGTTTCCGCCTGTTATTTCCTAACTTTTCTTTAATACCCCAATGTTTCCAGAGAATTTAGACTTATGGCTTGATTAGAATCAGTTTTTTTGTTGTTGTTGTTCTCTTTTTGTAAGTGGGAACTCCTCAAACGTCATTCTGTGCTGATTATACCCCTTCATATCAGGAAACATTTACTTTGTGGCTTTTCATGAAGCTGAGATTGTTCACTTAGTTCAAATAGTGAAAGCTTGATCTCTTCACTTCAGATTTCCCCATGAACTTTTCATATATTGTTTTAACTAACCATTGATGACCTTTGCCTGAGTCATTTACTTCTTAAAGAATTGCAAAAATGGTAACTTTCTAATTATATCATTTGCCTGCTCATATTAGGTGGAATTTTTCAGTGGAAAAATACTTCCTTCATCTACTAGGGCTATTTGCTTTCTGTATGATACAGTTTATATAGAAAGGACAATGGCTTGACATTTTTCTTTTATTATTAATTTACAGAGAAATAGTTGGTGCCCTAGTAACCCCCAGTGGTAAGTGGTTTGTTTCTGTTATTTTTTAATATATTTGACATATAACTTTGTGTGAGTTTAAGGTGTACAATTTATTAATTTGGTACATTTATATATTGCAACGCTGTTGCCACCATAGCGATATTTATCATCTCTACCACATCTCATAATTACCTTTTCTTTTTAGTAGTTTTACTAAGTTTTCGTGTCCTTAGCAAATTCGATGATTGTAAGTAAAATATTGTTGTCTATATTCGTTATACCATGCATCAGATCTCTATGGCCTATTTACTACTCTTTGCAAGTTTGTACCCTGAAACAACATTAGTCTTATCCCCTAACCCCCTATCGCTGGTGACCACCATTTTACTCTATGTTTTTTATGGGTTTGATTTTTTAGATTCCTCATGTAAGTGACCCATACAAAACTTGTCTTTCTCTGACTTATCACACTTAGCCTAACATATTCAATGTCCATAAGTTTTGTTACAAATGACAGGATATCCTTCTTTCTCATGGCTGAGAAATATTCCATTGTATTTGTGTTTGTGTGTATGAACACAATATACATATATGTTTTATATGCATACCATATGTATGTATACTATGGCTGTTTCCATATCTTGGTAAATTGTTTTAAAATTCTCTTCATGGAAGATGAAGATGAAGATGTGGGGAACATTTGTTTATCCATTTTTCTTTTTATTCTTAATAATCGGGTTGTAAACATTTTTAAAAAATGACCCCAAACTCTGTATTCAGTTTTGTAAATCTATTTAAATGATCGTTTATACATATCTTTGTGTCTCGTTGTTTTCAATGTTCACTGTTAATAATATCAAGCAGTGATTTCTACATTGCTGATATCTTAATTTGATTTCACCCATTGTGTTAGACATAAGTGATATTTAGATTGTATATTTTCTGTTCCTATATGTTACACATACACACAAATATACTATACAACCTCAATTTCACTGTTCAGAAAATTCTTCATTTTTTAAAATTTTAATTGAATTAGCCAACTTGTACATGATTAGTTTCGGATGTAGTGTTCAATAATTTATCAGTTGCATATAACACCTAGCATAAAATTCTTCATTTAACAGTTTTTTCCTTTAAATAAAGAATTCACCAACCTGATGCTTCCTATTCACTGATGCTCTTTTCCCTCCATATTTTTCTTCCATATTATGAAACGTTTTATTTTGAAATGAACTGTATATAACACATATAAACTATTTAAAAATGACAGTAATGTAAATATCCATGTGAATCTATGTGAATAATGTGAATGTTAAGAAGTGGAACACTTCATATTATTGAAACTCTGGTGTGCTCCTCATGATATTTCTTCCTCCCTTTCTAGAGGTAACCAACAGCCTGAATTTTGTTACTTTCTTATATTTCTTTGTAGCTTTAATGAATGTGTGTGTAATCACAAAACATTACATTATTTAAATTGCCTATTTTAAATTTTATATTAAATTTATAATGCATAAATTGTCCTTGATACTTTAACTTTCTTATTTCTATGGATTTTAGAAGTCATTCATGTGACAACAACAACAACAACAAAAACAAGCCACCCAACTTAAAAATTGGCTAAAGACATGAATACATATTTTTCCAGAAAGGACATACAGAAGACTTATAAGCATATGAAAAGATGATCAACATAGCTAATCATAGGGGAAATGCAAACCAAGGCTGCAATGAGATATTACCTCATACTTGTCAAAATGGCCACCATACAAAAAACAAAGACAAAAACACAGAAAATAAGAAATATTAGAAATAACATGGAAAAACTGGAACACTTGTGCACTGTTGACGGGAGTGTAAAATGGTGTAGAGAACAGTATGGCAGGGTTTTGTTTGTTTGTTTGTTTGTTTTAAGGAAAATAGAATTACCGTATAATCCAGCAATTCCACTTCTAGGTCTATACTTAACAGAGTTGAAAGCAAAAATCTTGAGGAGGTATTTGTAAACACATGTTCATAGCAAAATTATTCACAATGGTCAAAGGTAGCAGCAACTCAAATGTCCATAGATGGATGAATGGATAAACAAAATGTGGTATCTACACACAATGGGATACCGTTTAGCCTTAAAAAGAAAGAAAATTCTGACACATCTTGTAGTGTGGATGAACTTTGGGGACATTATGCTTAGCCAAATAAGCCAGTCAGAAAAAGGCAAATATGGTATGATTCCATTTACACAAAGTACCTAATATAGTCAAGTTTATAGACAGGAAGTTAGAATGGTGGTTGCCAGGGGCTGAGGGAGGGAGGATGGGGAGTTGTTATTTAATAGCTGTAGAGTACCAGTTTTATAAGATGAAAAGTGTTCGGAAGATTGATTACACAACAATATTATGCACTTAATGTGATGAAACTATAGACTCCGAAATGGTCAACATGGTAAATGATATGTTATGTCTATTTCACCACAGGCGAAAAACTTTAAAAAGTCATACACATGAATGTATATGCAATATTTTCATTACATTTTTAGGAATGAAATTATTAATCCTTGGGAATATTTTCAAGATCGAGATCTTGCTGTTACTTGTCTTTTTACTCTCTTTATGGGTTTTCTGTTGAAATTATTAATTTTAGCATAGTCACATTTATCAATCTTGATCTTTACGATTGGCATTTTTTAAATCTTTTTTAAGGGTACCTGAGTGGCTCAGTTGGTTAAGTGTCTGGCTTCAGCTCAGGTCATGATCCCAGGGTCCTGGGTTGAGCTCTCCGTCAGGCTTCCTGCATAGTGGGGAGCCTGCTTCTCCCTCTCCCAATCCCCCTGCTTGTGTTCTCCCCCTCTCTGTTTGTCCAATATATAAATAAAATATTTTTTTAAAATCTTACTTAATATATCTTTCCTTACCATGAAATATTCTTCTTATTATTAAATGTTTCAAAGGTCTCTACCCTATTTAAGCCCTTAATCCATCTAAAATTGATTTTGTGAAGCAGGATATTTACTTACTTTTTACCCCATAGAGATAACAAAATGTCTCTATAGCATTTACTAAATAGTATCTTCTTTCCCACTGATTTGCATTTACAACTCTGTCATAAATCAAGTTTTTAGATTTCCATGAGTCTAGTTTTAGGGCTCTCGTTTGTTTTTCCATGATTGCATTTTTATCTCTACAGCGCTGCCTCCTCTTCCTCCTCCTCCTCCTCCTCCTTCTTCTTCTTTTTAATTTATTTTCAGCATAACAGTATTTATTATTTTTTCACCACACCCAGTGCTCCATGCAATCCATGCCCTCTATAATACCCACCATCTGGTACCCCAACCTCCCACCCCCCTGCCACTTCAAACCCCTCAGATTGTTTTTCAGAGTCCATAGTCTCTCATGGTTCACCTCCCCTTCCAATTTCCCCCAACTCCCTTCTCCTCTCTAACTCCCCATGTCCTCCATGCTATTTGTTATGCTCCACAAATAAGTGAAATCATACATCATATAAAAAATGGGCAGAAGATATGAACAGACACTTCTCCAAAGATGACATACAAATGACTATCAGACACGTGAAAAAATGTTCATCATCACTAGCCATCAGGGAGATTCAAATTAAAACCACATTGAGATATCACCTTACACCAGTTAGAATGGCCAAAATTGACAGGAAACAATATGTGTTGGAGAGGATGTGGAGAAAGGGGAACCCTCTTCCACTGTTGGTGGGAATGCAAGTTGGTGCAGCCTCTTTGGAAGCATTGTGGAGATTCCTCAAGAAATTAAAAATAGAACTTCCCTATGACCCTGCAATTGCACTCCTGGGTATTTACCCCAAAGATACAGATCTCGTGAAAAGAAGGGCCATCTGTACCCCAATGTTTATAGCAGCAATGGCCATGGTCACCGAACTGTGGAAAGAACCAAGATGTCCTTCAATGGACAAATGGATAAGGAAGATGTGGTCCATATACATTATGGACTATTATGCCTCCATCAGAAAGGATGAATACCCAACTTTTGTAGCAGCATGGATGGGACTGGAAGAGATTATGCTGAGTGAAATAAGTCAAGCAGAGAGAGTCAATTATCATATGGTTTCACTTATTTGTGGAGTGCTGCCTTCTTCTTGTATAAAAGTGGCTCAGTAGGGAATCTGCTTCTCTCTCTGCCCCTCATCCTGCTCATGTTCCCTCCCTCTCTCTCAAATGAATAAATAAATAAAATCTTTAGAAAATAAATTAAGTTTCTTCTATTCCCAGTGCTGTTATTTACATGGATTTATGTTGCCTTACAGCTAATGCTAATTTGGTTAAAATAATTGGCTAAATTAATGATATGATTTTTCTCCTTAAATTTGTTAAAGGAGATAACTTTATGCTGAGTTATATTGATAGATTCTCTAGGGTTAAACAAACTTGGTCATTAAACATTATTATTATTTTTTTTTAAAGATTTTATTTATTTATTTGACACAGAGAGATTACAAGTAGGCAGAGAGGCAGGCAGAGAGAGAGAGGAGGAAGCAGGCTCCCTGCCGAGCAGAGAGCCCGATGCGGGACTCGATCCCAGGACCCTGGGATCAGGACCCGAGCCGAAGGCAGCGGCTTAACCCACTGAGCCACCCAGGCGCCCCTAAACATTATTTTTTATATACATTTCTGGCTTTGGTTCATTATGCTTTTCTTAAGATAATTCATTAATTACATTGGTTTGCAATGTTCCTTTTCTTCCACTGCCTTTGTTTGGTCATGCTGTCAAAGTTCCACTAGCCATTTAAAATTTGTGGTGGAAAAAAAAATAAAAATAAGTAAAATGTGTGGTGATATTTTCTCTTTATTCTCTTGAAGAGTTTGTGTAAAATTGAGGTTAGATGTTATGATATTTTCTTTGAATCAAGTTTATTAAATAAATGATGCACTTTCTTTAATGTTTATAGGTACTTTTCCTATCCATTTGTGTCATGATCTCTGTAAGTTTTTTTGATGGCTATTACTAGAGGCTTCTTCTGGTTGGTATTTATGTTGTTTATGCTACATTCTTTTAAATTTCCTCCAAACGTAATACTCTCTTTTCATACATGTTATCATTAAGTTGTATTGCTTTTATTTTTTTTAATATGTTAAGTCTATTATTTATTTTATTCTTTCTATCTCTTTATTGTATCTTCTCTTGAAAAAAAATGCTTGCCCATGTTTTTGGTTCCTTTTTTGCAGGTGTGAGGAAGGATTACACTTAACCACACTTTGAGGTTAAAGTGTGGCCACCTGACTTGCACTGGCCAGTGAAACATGAGGATTTGTGACTCATGTCACCCCGCCCAGATGTGCAAATCTTCATGACCTCTCTCACTGCTATGACACATGCAGAAGCTTTTTGTTGAGAGAGGGAAGGCTGTGGGACCTCTGTCAGCCTGAAATGCTGAGTGGCTCCAGTGAGTAAGAATCTGTCTGTCAACTCCTCGTGATATAAAGTATAAGTTAGAAATAATGTTATGTTACTTTTAGTCACTGGTACCTTGATTTTTGTTTCATAGCATATCTAGCTTTTCTTGACTCTTAAAACAACATATTAGCATTTGTTGTAACTCATAATACTGCTTGGGTTTCTATTATATTATTTTATATGTTTTTCTGTGTGTTTGGAATATTTTATAATATTTACAATTTAAGTTAAAAATAATAGTTTAAAAATGATGGTAAAAGAACATTGTTTTCATGTTCATATATATTTACTTTATTTTAAGGAATAGGGAATTATAGGCTTGTATTGAACAATATGTTCTAGGTCAAAATTGCAAAGCATATCCCTATATATTTCATTCAAATTCCTAGCACATTAAAACACTTTCATTTTCATTACTTAAGTTCAGTTTCTCTCTGTGCTTTAATATAGAGGGTTACTAATTAGTGTGCTTGGTTTCTGGTCTCAGGTTCCTTGCCCTGGGCCATATTCTGGGAGAGAAACTATTACCCTGCTACAATCCCTGCAACCAAACACTTGAGAAATGTTTAGGTATCATTGCTTTGAAAACTGAATTTCATATAGTAGTAATCTATTCATTAGTTCATTTTTATCTCTATATTCCAGGAATTATGATAGAAAGACCCTGCCATCAGGAAGCTTATAGATCAGTAAATTAGAGATCATGGGCCATTTCCTCTAGAGTTTCACTGACTCTAAATCAATTTTTTATTAAGTTTTTATTAAGCTCTGAGAATCTCCATGCCAAGTAGGCACTAGAAATAGAGACTCTTAAAATTTTCTGACAGAAAACTTTTTATTCTTCCCCAGAGCCCAATCAAAAATAAGCTTATCAGAAACAAGCAGAAATTCTTGTCTCTTCTTGACCTACTGGGGAGATTTTCGTGAATCTTTTCTTTTTCAAATCCTTTTTTTTTTTTTTTTGAGTGATCCTTTGCTGACTATAGGCTTTATGTAATATTTTCTGTTGTGACAGATGAAATACTATCCCTTTTTATGTTTAGAGTGTTCCTAGACATCAGCAATGAAAACTCCAAAACCTCAATAGAAATATGGGCAAAGAACAAAAATAAAGAGTTCAGATAACAAGATTCTTAAATGTATGGAAAGATACCCATCACCATGCATAACACAATAAAGTGTGAGATGCCATTTTTCATCTAGGAGATGAGAAAAAATTCCAAAATTTTGACATGGGCTTAGTGCATCAGCTTGCAGAAGAGACATGCTTTACAACGTGGTTCAGACTGTCAAATGGTACAGTCTCTACAGAGGACAATCAAGCAGTCTTTCTCTCTCAAAATAAAACATTGATTTTTTTTCTATGATCCAAGGAAACCACTTCTAGGAAATAATTGTACCAATATATTTACAAATATACATTATGATGTAATTACATGTTTGTATGCTGCAAGAACCCGTATCCATCAATAAACTATTATTTTCTGCACAACTGAATACTCTCTGGTGTTTTAAAAGACAAAGAAAATCTCCAAGGATGGATATAGAAATATCTCCAAGATACACTGTTAACTGAAAACAACATCAAATCTCATAAGATGTAGCCTAAAACAACATCAAATCTCATAAGATGTGGCCTACAAAAGGTAGGCTACACTTTGGGTCTGAAGAAAGAACAACTACTTATATGGCCTAGGAGTCATAAAGAATCATAACTAATAAAATACATTATTTACAGGAAGGAGGGGAATTGATGGGTGGAGAAGGGGTACTTACATACCCCCTCTATAAAATATAAAATAAAATAAAAACTATGTAAGTAAAAACTTACATAGTTTTTATTTTTGAACCATGTAGATGCATAATCTATTAAAAACTGAAGTATAAAATAACAACAACAAACTATAGTTCTTAGTTGTTCAAGCCTCTGTAAGGTCAAAGATTTCTTTGGGCTGCTCAGGTGCTTATAACCCAGGCTTTAAATGTTCTCTTTTTGAAAGCTGACAGATTTTTGTTTTGTTTTTGTCTTTTTTCCCCTCACTTTTTTCTTGTGAGCTCACCTATGCATTTAAAACTTTAAAAAGGGGGCTCCCAGGTGATTCAGTTGGTTGAATCCAATTCTTGATTTCAGCTCAGGTCATGATCTGAGGGTCATGAGATTGAGGCCACTTTGGGCTCTGTGCTTAGTGGGAAGTCTGCTTGAGATTCTCTCCCTTTTCCTCAGCCCCTTCCCCCTGTGCTTGTACATGCACACCCGCGTGCATACTCTCTTTCAAATAAATAAATTAAAAAAAAAAAAACAAAACTTAAGAAAATGTCTTAGCTGGGGCACCTGGGTGGCTCAGTCATTAAGCATCTGCCTTTGGCTCAGGTCATGATCCCAGGGTTTTGGGATCGAGCCCCACATCGGGCTCCCTGCTCTGCGGGAAGCCTGCTTCTCCCTCTCCCACACTCTGTGCTTATGGCCCCTATTTCTCTCTCTCTCTCTGTGTCAAATAAATTAATAAAATCTTTAAAAAAATTCTTAGCCAATATTTCATGATTGCATCAGTAGAGGTCTCTAGTTAGTTGGCTTCCAGGTTGCTAGAGGCCCAGGATATGTTCATTTAGGGTTAAACATCCACAGGGATTCCTCAAAAGTCAAAGAACAAAAGGATTTTAACTACAAACTCATACAAGGCTTACCTAAGTGATTGTGTAGGAGACAACATAATTGGTTCTTTGTGATCATCTCGTCTTAAGAGGTAAAAAAAAATGAAAGTCAATATTGGCTTGTACATATGAAATTTCTGAAGTATGATGTTATGGTTATTCTCCCCTATTAATAGAGTGTGTGTTTAGTTTCAGATAATGAGTACGGTTGACCCTTGGGCAACCTGGGTTTGAATGGCATAGGTCCACTTATACATAGATGTTTTTATAATACAGTATTGTAAATGTATTTTCTCTTCCTTATGATTTTCCTAAGAACATTTTGTTTTCTCTAGCTTATTTTATTATAAGAATACAGTATATAATACATAAAGCATACAATATATGTGTTAATCAACTATTCATGTTCTCAGTAAGGCTTCCTGTCAACACTAGGCTATTAGTAATGAAGTTATGGAGGGGTCCAAAGTTATACATGGATCTTGATGATGCAGGGAGTTGGCTCCCCCTAACCACCCACCTTGCTCAAGGGTCAACTGTATGTTTAAATACACCACATCAGAGATCGTTTGTTCTATGTAGCAAGTCTTAGTCATAAAAATGTATTCCCTGAGTACTATCATCCTAAATTATATAAAGTAGTTGCACCAAAGGTAATTAAGTCTTTTACTCATCAGTTTGCTCCCATTTCTGATATTAATTTTGGGGGGATAGAGAGGAGCTCTGTAAGAGGCTTTGAGGCCCATCAGAAATTGTGATTGCCATTAGAGCAACACTGCTAATTCAGCTGCTACACCATCGCCATACAGTCTCTTAGGATTCATCTCATGGAATAAGAAATTTGAAGTGGAAGATCTAAAAAAATCTAGTTGTGCATTAAATTATGCTCCACAAAAAAGAGACATTGATACCCTACTCCCAGTACCTATGAATGTGACCTTATTTGGAGTAGGTTTTTTCAGATGCCATCAAAGTTTTGGGCATATAGTTTTTGTAGATGTAATGGTTAAAATGAATTTATACTGAATTAGGATGGGCCTTAATCCTATCTGACTGTTATGAGAAGAGACAGACACAATGAAGAAAACCATGTGAAGATGGAAACTGAGATTGGAATGATACAGCTGCAAGCTGAGGGATGCCAAATATCCATTCCTAGAGACTTTAGGGAGAGCATGACCCTAATAGCACCTTAACTTTGGACTTCTAATATCCAGAACTGTGAGAGAATAAATGTCTTTTCTTTCAGGCCATTCAGTTTGTAGTAATTTGTTGTAACAACCCTAGGAAACACAAGATACAAGTCAAGTTCAAAATATGTTATTTTTATGATTTCCATTTTCAATCATAGTCATCTCCTGCTCTCATGGAATCAAGATTGGAAGAACAATAGGATGGGAAATTCATGCCTCTATTTCCTTCTTACATTAGTATATTCATTAAAAAGACCTCATTTCCATTTTTAGGGGCTTAGTGTTTAGGAGTGCTTACTTTTATCAAACTCTTTGGTCATTTGATGGAAAATGTAGGCTGAATTTATTATAAAATAATATGATTAACACTGTCAAACACTGCAGGGGTTTATATGTGAAAAGCATCCTTCCCTCCTCCTAATTCTATTGTACTCATCAGAGATAAGCACTGTAAACAGTAATATAACAGTTGCTATGTGCCAAACAATAATCTATGTCTTAATTTCTTTAGTATATTGTAGGTATTTTTAAATAACAACTCTTATAGAATCTACCTCATTCTTTAAAAATCACAGTATTCTATTACAAGGGTGTAATAACAAATACACCAAATGTCTATTTATGAGCACTTAAACTGTTCCAGTGTATTAATTGTGCTACAATAAATGTGCTTGCATATATATCTTTGAGAATTTGTACATATATATCTAAGGACAAATTCAAAGAAGCAAAAATGTCAAGGCATGTACAATTAAAAATTTGATATCTACTACCAAGTAACTCCTAATGAGGAATGTTGATACATTTTCATATCACCCAATTTCCACAGGTAATTCAGAGTACATGAAACTATTAAATAGTAAAATCACAATAAGATTGATATGGTTAAGTTTTACTATCAAAGACATACTCAATTTTAAATCAAATTAAGTAATCATAAAGTGTTTTAGGGATGGAGAAGGCAAAGTCTTTTCTACACTCTTGACCTTAAAGTTCTCTGTCCATCAATAGTCAAAAACTTCTTTAAGCAACTTTCCAGGGAGCACTGAGAAGTTATTTTATTACAGACATTTTCCAGAAAATGACTCAGAAGAAAGTGAATCTGTGAAATCTTTCAATTTGCAAGTATCTATGTTGTAGCAAAGAAATAAAGACACAACTAAACTAAAGCAAGAGAACCACCATTAATGAAGTAAGTTTTTACCCTTAAATTTGAACACTTGGGTTAAGTTTGAGACATTATGATTTATATCGCCTGTAGTAAAATGCGTTGGCCAGTCCAGGATGGATTATTTCTGTGACTAATGTGAGAAGTAAAAGAGGAGCAGTGGATAACTAATAGTGTCCCAATTATCCTTAGGAGCAGTTGGCTGCTGACACCAGAATCATAATGTTCTGGGCTCTAAGTTATTAGTATTTTGATGTCAATTTATGCCCAAGTTCTAGGTGTCTATTAAATAACATATTCTCCATATGGAATTGTATGGTCACCCTACATTTAACAGATCATTAATATATATTAGTGTCTCTCTTATTCTCCTAAAATTAATTTTGTAATACGAGTTGCACTTTTCACTCATAGAACTGCATCTTTACTAAACCTATAGACAGAAGCAAGGACTTAAGATGGTGGAGTAGTAGGAGGACTTTATGCTTGTCTCTCCCTTGAACACAACTAGATAATTATCATTCTGAACACCCAGGGATAGCTCTGAGTTCTGAAAGAACACAACTGGAGGGAGAAAAGTGGCACATTGTGGAGGGCAGAAGGGGCAGTGTTGTGATTTTGGGGTGAAAAGACTGGTGAGTACTGCAGAAGGGAGGGAGCCCTGATTCTGGAGAGAAGGGAGAGAGACAGACAGACAGAAAAACAGAAGATTGTACAAAAAAAACTTTCCTAAAACCACTGACTGAGAAAATGAGAGGGGCCAATTATTACAAGTGTTAAAAGCAGCAGAGCTGAAGGTCTGAAGTTTTAAAAATCTGTGCCACCTCAGAGTGGAGTCTTGTGAGCATAGTGGTATTCCTGTGGGGAAGGAGGGCAGAGGCCTGGGAGTGGAAAATGTGGTCTGAGGATCACTTGGGTTGCACCAGGAGAGATAGTTCTCCTTCTTGGAATGCATTTGAGAGACATGGCACTTTGTCTCGAGACAAAAGAGATGGCAGGTGTCAATGAACTGTCCCATTCATTAATACAGAAGCAGAGATGCCAGCTGAATGCAGCTAACCTAGATGCTGGGTTTTTGCTAATGCTTTACTATAAATTCCAAGCCCCTGCACATTCATGTGACTGCCATTCTGGGACAAGCCGGCAGCACCCACAGGATGGCAAGTCCCTCCCCAAGAGGATCAGCATGGGTCTGCACTGTGCTGGGTCCCTAAAATTTAGTCTTTTAGAACCCAACCGCACTTCTGAGGTAAAACACAGGAGCACAGGAGCCCTGTGCTGCCAGGTGGGCAGATGGCTCAGACACAAGCAGGGTGAAGGCAGGGATCTGACTGAGTCCTGGACACAACAGGAGAAATTGTTCACTCTTCTGTTGGGCTTTCCAAACAGTGGTAGATGTGAACTCCACTCTCCAGGGAAGAGAGTAGGATGGTGCCATTTCTTACCCCTCCCATCACCACAGGCCGACTTCATTGAGGCACACAGTGCACAGAGTGGAGACTTGAGCTGCTTACACCAAGCCCTGCCCTGCTGTGCTCTGCAGGTGCCTTTTTTTTTTTTTTTAAATAGGACAAGTGTGACTGGGAGCCAGAGCACAGCAGGCCCCTCCCCTAAAAGATTAGCACAAATCCCACAGACACAACAAGTGTGCTGATCATGAAGTGTTGCATATCTTTAGCTCCAGTGGAAATAGGGCTAGGTACACACTTTCATAACACACAAAAGACAGAGACCTAGACAAAATGCCAAGACAGAGGAATTTATTCTGAAAGAACAAGAAGAGGTCATGGTCAGGGAGCTAATCAAAATAGATATAATATGCCTGACCTAGAATTTAAAACAACAATCATAAGGATACTAGCTGGGCTTGAGAAAAGCATAGAAGAAACTACAGAAACCCGTATAGCAGAGATAAAAGACCTAAAAACTGATCAGGCCAAAATAAAAAATGCTGTAACTGAGATGCAAAACCAACTTGATGTAATAACCACAAGGATGAAAGAAACAGGAAGAAATAAGTGATATAGAAGATAAGATTATGGAAAATAATGAATCTGAAAAGAAGAGGGAAAGAAAATGTTGGATCATATTGGATCATGAAGGTAGACTTAGGGAATTCAGTGACTCTATAAAGCATAATAACATCCATATCATAGGAGCCCCAGAAGAAGAAGAGAGGGGGAAATGGGACTAGAGGTTAATTTGAAGAAATTGTAGATGAAAACTTCCCTAATCTGGGAAGAGAAACAGACATCCAAATCCAAGAGGCACAGAGAATACCCATCAAAATCAACAAAAGCCAGCCAACATCAAGAAATGTAGTAAAATTTGCAAAATACAGGAATAAGGAAAGAATTCTGAGAGCAGCAAGGGAAAAGAAATCCCTAGCCCACAAGGGAAAACAAATCAGTTTAGCAGTGAATCTATCCATAGAAACTTTACAGGCTAGAAGAAAGTGGCATGTGTATTCAACATGATGAATGGGAAAAATATGAAGACAAGATTACTTTATCCTTTATCCTGCAAGGCTATCATTCAGAATAGAAGGAGGAAAAAAAAAAAAAAAGAGTTTCCCAGACAGACAAAAACTAAAGGAGTTCATGACCACTAAACCAGTCCTGCAAGAAATAGTAAAGGGGACCATTTAAGTGAGAAATACCAAAGGTAACAAAGACTAGAAAGGAACAGAGAAAATCTCCAGAAACAATGACTTTACAGATAATACAATGGAACTAAATTCCATCTATTGATAATCACTCTGACTGTAAATGGACTAAATGTTCCACTCAAAAGACATAGGGTGTCAGAATGGATAAAAAAGAAGGCCCATCTATTTGAAGTCTACAAGAGACTCATTTTAGACCTAAAGACACTTCCAAATTGAAAGTGAGGGGATAAAGAACCATCTATCGTGCTAATGGATATCAAAAGAAAGCCGAAGTAGCCCTTCTTATATCAGACAAACTAGATTTTAAACCAAAGACTATAAGGATATTATATCATAATAAAGGGGTCTATTCAATAAGATCTAACAATTATAAACCTTTATGTTCCTAACTAGGGAGCACCCAAATATACAAAACAGTTTATAACAAACATAAAGAAACTCATTGATAATAATATATTAATAGTAGGGGATCTTAATACCCCCCCTTATAGTAATGGACATATCACCTGAGTGGAAAATGAACAAAGAAACTATGACTTTGAATGACAAACTGGATCAGATGAACTTAAAAGATATTTTTGGAACATTTCATCCTACAACAGCAGAATAAACATTCTTTTCGGATGCACATGGAACATTCTCCAGAATAGATCACATTATGGGTCACAAATCAGGCCTCAACAAGTTCAAATAGTTTGAGATCATATCATGCGTATTTTCTGACCACAATACTATGAAATTTGAAGTCAACCATGAGAAAAAATTTAGAAAGAGTACAAAAATGTGGAGATTAAAGAACATCCTGGAGAAAAATGAATGGGCCACCCAGGAAGTTAAAGAAGAAATAAAAAAGAATACATGGAAGCAAATTAAAATGAAACATGACACTCCAGAACCTTCGGGATGTAGCAAAGATGGTCATTAGAGGGAAATATATAGAAATATAGGCCTACCTCAAGAAGCAAGAAAAATCTCAAATACAGCCTAGCCTTACAACTAAAAAGAGCTAGAAAAGGAAGAGTAAATAAAATGTAAATCTAGAAGAAGGGAAATAATAAATATTAAAGCAGAAATAAATGACATAGAAACAAAAAGCCCAGGAGTACAGACCAACAAAACTAAAATGTGGTTCTTTGAAAGAATTACAAACATCAACAAACTCCTAGCCAGACTTATCAAAAAGAAAAGAGAAAGGACCCAAATAAATGAATTCATGAATGAAAGAGGAGAGATCACAATCAATTCCACAGAAATATAATTATAGAGCGCCTGGGTGGCTCAGTGGGTTAAACATCTGCCTTTGGCTCAGGTCATGATCTCAGGGTCCTGGGATCGAGTCCTGCATCAGCCTCTCTGCTCAGCAGGGAGCCTGCTTTCTCCTCTCTCTCTGCCTGCCTCTCTGCCCACTTGTGATCTCTCTCTGTCAAATAAATAAATAAAATCTTTAAAAAAAGAAATATAATTATAACACAATATTATGAAAAATTATATGCTAAAGAATTGGGCAATATGGAAGAAATGAATAAATTCCTAGAAACATATAAACTACCAAAACAGAAACAGAAAGAAATAGAAAATTAGAAATGACCCATAACTGGCAAAGAAATTGAATGAGTAATCAAAAATCTCCTAACAAAAGTCTCAGGCCAGATGGCTCCCAAGGGGAATTCTACAAGGCATTTAAAAAATAATTAATAATTTTATTAATTCTTTCAAAGAACCAACTCCTAGTTTCATTGATTTGTTCTATTACTTTTTTGGTTTCTATTTCATTGATTTCTGCTCTGATCTTTATGATTTCTCTTCTCCTGCTGGGCTTAGGGTTTCTTTCTTGTTCTTTCTCCAGCTCCTTTAGGTGTAGGGTACCTGAGACCTTTCTTGTTTCTTGAGAAAAGCTTGTACCGCTATATATTTTCCTCTCAGGACTGCCTTTGTTGTGTCCCACAGATTTTGAACCGTTGTATTTTCATTATCATTTGTTTCCATGATTTTTTTCAATTCTTCTTTAATTTCCCGGTTGACCCATTCATTCTTTAGAAGGATGCTGTTTAGTCTCCATGTATTTGGGTTCTTTCCAAACTTCCTCTTGTGGTTGAGTTCTAGCTTCAGAGCATTGTGGTCTGAAAATATGCAGGGAATGATCCCAATCTTTTGATACCGGTTGAGTCCTGATTTAGGACCGAGGATGTGATCTATTCTGGAGAATGTTCCATGTGCACTAGAGAAGAATGTGTATTCTGTTGCTTTGGGATGAAATGTTCTGAATATATCTGTGATGTCCATCTCATCCAATGTATCATTTAAGGCCTTTATTTCCCTGTTGATCTTTTGCTTGGATGATCTGTCCATTTCAATGAGGGGAGTGTTAAAGTCCCCTACTATTATTGTATTATTGTTGATGTGTTTCTTTGATTTTGTTATTAATTGGTTTATATAGTTGGCTGCTCCCACATTGGGGGCATAGATATTTAAAATTGTTAGATCTTGTTGGACAGACCCTTTGAGTATGATATAGTGTCCTTCCTCATCTCTTATTATAGTCTTTGGCTTAAAATCTAATTGATCTGATATAAGGATTGCCACTCCTGCTTTTTTCTGAGGTCCATTAGCATGGTAAACAGTCATTAAAAATCTCCAAACAAACAAAAGCCCAGGGCCAGACGGCTTCCCGGGGGAATTCTACCAAACATTTAAAGAAGAACTAATTCCTATTCTCCTGAAACTGTTCCAAAAAATAGAAATGGAAGGAAAACTCCCAAACTCATTTTATGAGGCCAGCATCACCTTGATCCCAAAACCAGACAAGGATCCCATCAAAAAAGAGAGCTATAGACCAATATCCTTGATGAACACAGATGCAAAAATTCTCACCAAAATACTAGCCAATAGGATTCAACAGTACATTAAAAGGATTATTCACCACGACCAAGTGGGATTTATCCCAGGGCTGCAAGGTTGGTTCAACATCCGCAAATCAGTCAATGTGATACAACACATCAATAAAAGAAAGAACAAGAACCATATGATACTCTCAATAGATGCTGAAAAGCATTTGACAAAGTACAGCATCCCTTCCTGATCAAAACCCTTCAAAGTGTAGGGATAGAGGGCACATACCTCAATATCATCAAAGCATCTATGAAAAACCCACCGCAAATATCATTCTCAATGGAGAAAAACTGAAAGCTTTTCCACTGAGGTCAGGAACACAGCAGGGATGTCCATTATCACCACTGCTCTTCAACATAGTACTAGAAGTCCTAGCCTCAGCAATCAGACAACAAAAGGAAATTAAAGGCATCCAAATCGGCAAAGAAGAAGTAAAATTATCACTCTTCGCAGATGATATGATACTCTATGTGGAAAACCCAAAAGACTCCACTCCAAAACTGCTAGAACTTGTACAGGAATTCAGTAAAGTGTCAGGATATAAGATCAATGCACAGAAATCAGTTGCATTTCTCTACACCAACAAGAAGACAGAAGAAAGAGAAATTAAGGAGTCAATCCCATTTACAATTGCACCCCAAACCATAAGATACCTAGGAATAAACCTAACCAAAGAGGCTAAGAATCTATACTCAGAAAACTATAAAGTACTCATGAAAGAAATTGAGGAAGACACAAAGAAATGGAAAAAAGTTCCATGCTCCTGGATTGGAAGAATAAATATTGTGAAAATGTCTATGCTACCTAAAGCAATCTACACATTTAATGCAATTCCTATCAAAGTACCATCCATCTTTTTCAAAGAAATGGAACAAATAATTCTAAAATTTATATGGAACCAGAAAAGACCTCGAATAGCCAAAGGGATATTGAAAAAGAAAGCCAAAGTTGGTGGCATCACAATTCCGGACTTCAAGCTTTATTACAAAGCTGTCATCATCAAGACAGCATGGTACTGGCACAAAAACAGACACATAGACCAATGGAACAGAATAGAGAGCCCAGAAATAGACCCTCAACTCTATGGTCAACTAATCTTTGACAAAGCAGGAAAGAATGTCCAATGGAAAAAAGACAGCCTCTTTAATAAATGGTGTTGGGAAAATTGGATAGCGACGTGCAGAAAAATGAAATTGGACCATTTCCTTACACCACACAAAAATAGACTCAAAATGGATTAAGGACCTCAATGTGAGAAAGGAATCCATCTAAATCCTTGAGGAGAACACAGGCAGCAACCTCTTCGACCTCAACCGCAGCAACATCTTCCTAGGAACATCGCCAAAGGCAAGGGAAGCAAAGGCAAAAATGAACTATTGGGATTTCATCAAGATCAAAAGCTTTTGCACAGAAAAGGAAACAGTTAACAAAATCAAAAGACAACTGACAGAATGGGAGAAGATATTTGCAAACGACATATCAGATAAAGGACTAGTGTCCAAAATCTATAAAGAACTTAGCAAACTCAACACCCAAAGAACAAATAATCCAATCAAGAAATGGGCAGAGGACATGAACAGACGTTTCTGTAAAGAAGACATCCAGATGGCCAACAGACACATGAAAAAGTGTTCCATATCACTCGGCATCAGGGAAATACAAATCAAAACCACAATGAGATATCACCTCACACCAGTCAGAATGGCTAAAATCAACAAGTCAGGAAATGACAGATTCTGGCGAGGATGCGGAGAAAGGGGAACCCTCCTACACTGTTGGTGGGAATGCAAGCTGGTGCAACCACTCTGGAAAACAGCATGGAGGTTCCTCAAAATGTTGAAAATAGAACTGCCCTATGACCCAGCAATTGCACTACTGGGAATTTACCCTAAAGATACAAACGTAGTGATCCAAAGGGGCACGTGCACCCGAATGTTTATAGCAGCAATGTCCACAATAGCCAAACTATGGAAAGAACCTAGATGTCCATCAACAGATTAATGGATCAAGAAGATGTGGTATATATACACAATGGAATACTGTGCAGCCATCAAAAGAAACGAAATCTTGCCATTTGCGACAACATGGATGGAACTAGAGCGTATCATGCTTAGCGAAATAAGTCAAGCGGAGAAAGACAACTATCATACGATCTCCCTGATATGAGGAAGTGGTGATGCAACATGGGGGCTTAAGTGGGTAGGAGAAGAATCCATGAAACAAGATGGGATAGGGAGGGAGACAAACCATAAGTGACTCTTAATCTCAGGAAACAAACTGTGGGTTGCTGGGGGGAGGGGGGTTGGGAGAAGGGGGGTAGGGTTATGGACATTGGGGAGGGTATGTGCTTTTGGGTAAATGGGAAGGGGAGGTAAACCATGAGAGACTATGGACTCTGAAAAACAATCTGAGGGGTTTGAAGTGGCGGGGGGGTGGGAGGTTGGGGTACCAGGTGGTGGGTATTATAGAGGGCACGGCTTGCATGGAGCACTGGGTGTGGTGAAAAAATAATGAATACTGTTTTTCTGAAAATAAATAAATTGGAGGAAAAAAAATAATTAATACCTCTTTTTCTCAAACTGGTCCAAAACATAGAAGTGGAAGAAGCACTTCCAAATTCTTTCTATGAGGCTAGCATTACCTTGATTCCAAAACCAGAAAATGACCCCACTAAAAAGAGGAATTAGGGGCCAATATCGCTGATGAACATGGATGCAAATATTCTCAACAAGATACTAGCAAATCAAATCCAACAGTATATTACAGAATTATTCACCACAATCAAGCAGGATTTATTCTTAGGGTACAGGTGTGGTTTAATATTATAAATCAATCAATATGACACACCACATTAATAAAAGATCAGATAAGAACCATATGACCGTTTCAAAAGATGCAGAAAAAGCATTTGACAAAGTACAGTATCCATTATTGATAAAAACCTTCAACAAAGAAGGGTTAGAGGGAACAAAGCTCAGCATCATAAAGGCCATACACAAAAGACCCACAGCTAATATTACCCTCAATGGAGAGAAACTGAGAGTTTTTCCTCTAGGGTCAGGAACAAGACAGGGTCTTCACTCTTAACAGTGTCATTTAACATTTTACTGGAAGTCTTAGCCTCAGCAATCACACAACAACAAAAAATAAAAGGTATCCAAATTGGCAAAGAAGTCAAACTTTCACTCTTTGCAGACAACATGATACTTGGTAGAAAACCCATAAAGCTCCACCAAAAAATTGTTAGAACTGATATAAGAATTCAGCAAAGTTGCAGAATTAAAATAAATTTATAGAAATCTATATTTCTATACACTAATAATGAAGAAGTAGAAGGAGAAATGAAGAAATTGATCCCATTTACAATTGCACCAAAACCCATAAGATACTTAAGAATAAACTTTACCAAAGAGGTAATAGATCTATACTCCAAAAACTATAGAACACTGATGAAAGAAATTGAAGAGAGCAAAAGGAATGGGAGAACATTCCATGCTCATGGATTGGAAGAACAAGTATTGTTAAAATGTTTATACTACCCAGGGGTGCCTGTGTGGCTCAGTGGGTTAAGCCTCTACCTTTGGCTTAGGTCACAGTCTCAGGGTCCTGCGATTGAGCCCCACATTGGGCTCTCTGCTCAACAAGGAGCCTGTTCCCTCTTCTCTGCCTGCCTCTCTGCCTATTTGTGATCTCTCTGTCTGTCAAATAAATAAATAAAAATCTTGAAAAAAAATGTTTATACTACCAAAACAATCTATACATTTAATGCAATTCCTCCCAAAATGCTAATAATAACATTTTTCACAGAGCTGGAATGAACAATATTAACATTTGTTTGGATCCACAAAAGACCCAAAATAGCCAAAGCAATCTTGAAAAAGAAAAGCAAAACTGGAGACATTATGATTCCAGATTTCAAGCTTTAGTACAAAGTGGTAGTCATCAAGACTCTGTATGGTACTGTCACAAAAACAGACACATAGATCAATGGAACAGATAAGAGAACCCAGAAATGAGACTACAACTATATGATAAACTAATCTTTGACAAAGCAGGAAAGAATATCCAATGGAAAAAAGACGGTCTCTTCAACAAATGGTGTTTGGAGGACTTTGCAGAAGAATGAAACCTGACCACTTTCTTACATATACAAAAACAAATTCAAAATGGATGAAAGACCTAAATGTGAGACAGGAAGCCATCAAAATCCTTGAGGAGAACACAGGCAGCAACATTTTTTACTTTGGTCATAGCAACTTCTTACTAGACATGTCTCCAGAGGCGAGGGAAGCAAATGCAAAAACAAACTATTGGAAGTTCATCCAGATAAAAATCTTCTGCACAACAAAGGAAACAATCAACAAAACTAAAAGTCAACCTTCAGAATGGGATAAAATATTTGCCAATGACATATCTGATAAAGGGTTAGTATCCAAAATCTATAAAGAACTTAGCAAAAACACCCCAAAACCAAATAATCCACTTAGGAAATAGGCAGAAGACATGAATAAACAGTTTTTCAGAGAAGACATCCAGATGGCTAAAAGACACATGAAAAGATGTTTAACATCACTCATAATCAGGAAAATACAAATCAAAATCACAATGAGATACGACCTTATGCCAGTCAGAATGGCTAAAATTAACAAGTCAGGAAACAATAAATGTTGGCAAGGATGTGGAGAAAGGAGAACCTCTTATGCTGTTTGTAAGAATGCAAACTTGTGCAGCCACTCTGGAAAATAGTGTGCTGGTTCCTCAAAAAGTTAGAACTACCCTGTGACCCAGCAATTGTACTGTTCAGTATTTACCCAAAGGATACAAGCATGCTGTTTCTTTCTTTCTTTTTTTTAATTAATTAATTTATTTATTTGACAGACAGAGATCACGAGTAGGCAGAGAGGCAGGCAGAGAGAGAGAGGAGAAGCAGGCTCCCCGCTTGAGCAGAGAGTCTGATGCGGGGCTCGATCCCAGCACCCTGAGATCATGACCTGAGCCGAAGGCAGAGGCTTTAACCCACTGAGCCACCCAGGCACCCCCAAGTATGCTGTTTCTAAGATGCACCTGCATCCCGAGGTTTATGACAGCATTATCAACAATAGCCAAATTATGGAAAGACTCAAATGTCCATTGACTGATGAATGGATAAAGATATGGGATGTGTGTGTGTGTGTGTGTGTGTGTGTGTGTGTATACTGGAACATTACTAAGTCATCAAAAAGAATGAAATCTTGCTATTTGCAATGTGGATGAAGCTAGGGTATATTATGCTAAGTAAAATATAGTTAGAGAAAGACAAACGCCATATAATTTCATTCATATGTGGAATTTAAGAAAGAAAACAGATGAACATGGAGGAAGGAAAAAAGAGAAGGAAGATAATCATAAGAGACTCTTCATTGTAGAGAACAAAATGAGGGTTGATTGAGGGGAGATGGGTGTGGGATGTACTAAATGGGTGATGGGTATTAAGGAGGGCACCTGTTGTCTTGAGCACTGGGTGTTATTTGTAATTGATGAATTACTAAATTCTACTCCTGAAGCCAATATTATCAATATGTTAACTAACTAGAATTTAAATAAAAATTTGAAAAAATAATCAAATAAAATTTAAAAATAAACCTATAAAAATCCCCTTTCAGGTATTGTTCAGAGCAAAATATTCAAAGAACACAAATGGTGATTTGTAGTCCTCTTAAGTATCAGCATGTAAGCTGCTTAAGAATCTGATTTCCTTATAAAACAACACCTGTACAAGATTTGTATTGGCCAGGCCATCAAGCTACCTGATCTGGTTTGCCCCTCTCCTGAAATTGTGAAAAGGCAGGCACATTCCTGCAAAATATGTTTGCCTCTTTATATATGTGTATGGTGGTGATGGTGGGGGTTGGGGGAGTGAGGTGGGTTCTCTTGTGCTGGGGCCAACTCACTATCCAAGATTCTTTGCTTTTCTAACCCTGAACACTGATGGTGGGAAGACATGATGTTGGACTCAACCAGCTGGCTTGAGTTGTGTCCTTTTGCACTTGTCCTATGTTTTTTTCCTCAGAGCTGGACCCCTTTCTGTTCTCTCATGTCTTATTTTCAAGCAGAATTCCTAGCTCTGCAATTCACTTTATGTCCCCTAAATTCTTTCCATCTGGCCGTAAATAGCCTGTATCTACTTGTGTTTCCTTGGAGACTGTCTCACTTGCCTCCTCTCCACTATTAGGGCTTCAGCTTCCATCCATGTTTTGCCCACTAACTCACACTAATTCTACTACAGCAAACATGACCCTTTCCTAGCAGGCTTTATGGCCGTCAGAGCACAATGGTGTAGCATCGTGCTGGAAGCTAGAGTTGACCTATCCAACAAAGAGGTAAGATCCCTAGCATTTCCAGGTGGGAGAGTAGAGAATAAACCCCAAAACTTAGTTTAAACATCCTTCTATCTGGAAACCTCTGTTTCCCAAAATTATTAATAATGGGTTCCAGCTTCAAAACAAATAGTTTCAAATAGTACATTATTACATAACATGTAGGAATGATGATTCAAATATTTTAATTTTGTAAACAGTTTATGGTGCATTATAATAAAGCAGAAAGATTTTTAAAAGCCTTGTAACTTTTACTTTGCCAAACTTTGTCTTGCAGAAAAAGGTAAACTAACAAAGATCTGGAAATGTTGTCTTCAACACAACTTATTTATTTTTTTATTTTGGTTAAAATTTGCATAAAGACAGTAGTCAAAATGTGTATGTCCATTGCTTTCATATGTTAAAGATTCATCATGGTGTGCTGGAAAAGCCAGGGACTCTGGTCACACAGATCTGAGATAAAAATGTAGGGGTAAAAATGTAGCTGTGACATTAAATAGCTTGCTTGACTTTCCTGAGGCTCATTTTTATCTCATCTGTATTAATGATAGTTAGATGTCCTCTCTTTCAAAAGTTTAAATAGGAAAAAATATATCAAGGCACTTAGCACAGTGCTGGGCAGTGTAAATTTCCAGAATGCATTAGTTATTTTCTCAATCTGGTTTCAAAAATGAACAATTCTTGGGGTACCTGGGTGACTCAATCAGTTAAGCATCTGTCTGGCTCAAGTCATGATCCTGGGGTCCTGGGATCGAGCCCTATGGTAGGCTCTGTGCTCTGTGGGGAGTCAGGTTCTCCCTCCCTCTCTGCCCTTCCTTCCAGGCCCAGCCCTTGCTCTCTCTCTCTTTCCCAAATTAATTTTATTAAAAATCTTTAAAAAAATAAAAACATTCTTCACTCAGATGGAAAATTATACATAAACAAGTCTATAGATGCTTTCAAGCTTCTCTACTTTTCTTCTTTTTTATTTCTGCAGTACAACTCTTGGAAGCAACATGTGATGAGGACACATGAGTGGCACCAAAGGAATCTGGGAACTTTAAGACCAGCAAATTACAGAATAAATTATGAATAAAACAAGTGAGTAACTATTTCACTCACCAGTAATGGAATTGATTCTTAATATCTTCTAATGGGAAAAAAAAAGTTAATAAATGAATGAAACAAAAATGTACCCACCTAGACCTTTCATTTAAATAGCATTTGGCGGGGCACCTGGGTGGCTCAGTGGGTTAAAGCCTCTGCCTTCAGCTCAGGTCATGATCTCAGGGTCCTGGGATCGAGCCCCACATCGGGCTCTCTGCTCGGCGGGGAGCCTGCTTCCACCTCTCTCTCTCTGCCTGCCTTTTTGCCTACTTGTGATCTCTGTCTAATATATAAATAAAATCTTTAAAAAAAATAGCATTTGGCTGTTTGTACCCAGCGCCTCTCCCTTTCTTCCCACTGAAAGATATATGAAGACAATGATAGAAAAGGTTACAAAAACAACACCGAACACTAAGGTTCATAGGCCACCTAAACTCAGATTTTGCAAAGAGTCTTTGGTAAGGACCAAAGTAACTGAGAGTAGGTATGATTAGAAAAAACAAAAACTTTCTGAAGGTTACCTCATAGAGGATCCAGATTTCACCCCATAAACAGAAATGATACTTTGCCCCTGTCCCACTGAAGTTTCAGTGATTGGATCCTCGACATCAATAGCACGCAGGATATCAAGTTACTGTCCTTCTATTGTGCATCTATTGTGTTTTGGGACAATGGGAATACTGTGGTTACACCTCCGTCTTTTTGCCTCCTGACTCCTGTTCTTTGGAGTCAAAGAATACAGAAAGTCAGTGGGACAGAGCACGTCTAGTTATGAAGCATTATTGCCAAAGAGATAGGTTTCCACAAAATAAAACTCTGCAGCAAGAACTGAACATTATCAGAAATTTCTATAAGAAATATGTCCTGAAAATTGCAGGAATTTATACAGCTTATCGTTCAGAATAGAAAAGAACAGGAAATCTTCTGTAGGATAAATAGCAGCAACAGGGGTACACAGCTGAACTAAGCGTATTCTTGCAAGAAATTGGTAATTGATTCAGGAGCTGTTTATATCAACCTTCTCTCCAGCTATAGATGTGAAAGAGATATAACCATTATCTAAGAATATATGAATTGCGCCAAGGGTAATTCACTCAATCTGTCTCTTGACCAATACAAAAACTGAACAAGATTTGGCTTCATTCAATGATGATCAAAAAGATCAAGAGAGAGAGATGAAAATACTGTAGAAGAAGGGAAAAGAAACAGTGACTAAAAACTCAAAGGAAGACAAAAATTCTGAAAATGGCCTAATATATAGTCTATTCTAAGGTTTAGAAAATAAGTAGACATTCTTAATAGAATACAAGAAATCTTGGCCTCTTTGAAATGGGAGCAGAAAATGGTAAGGGGGAAACATGATTAGCTAAAAGGAGAGCATAAAGAGATAAAAAGAGAGGTGACTAAATAAGGATTTCAAGACAGAAAAAAATAGCATGGTTAAAATTCACTGCAGAAGCAAAGAAGCAGAAATAATATTACATAAAATTAAATCAGTGATACAAAGACGCTTCCAAAGCTTTTCCAGACACGGTGAGAAAGAACAAAGATGAGAAAATTATAATAAAGAAGATAAAGCATGGAACAAAAATAGAGAATCAATATGATTTGAGAGAAAATGGAAATCCCAGGCAAATCAGAATAATAATAGTGAAAATGTAAATAAAAACAGTTTCCCAAACTGAAAAACTACCTGCTTATGTGCCCAAAGAGCTTATCACATTCCAGGAAAAAGCAAAAAAAGAAATGAACATTTAGATATATCTTGGTGTAATTAGTTGTAATAATAAATTAAAAGTCCTCATTCTGTCCAGAATATAGAAAACAAACAAATAAGCAACTGAATCTTGACCTCAGGACAAAAATTAAAAATAAGGTACATTCAGATTGTTTATAAATAAGCAACATCTAATAATAATCATATTTATTATTCAATTGGGTGCCTGCTACATATAGCAAGGCTTACACATTTTATCTCATTAATTAAAGCAACAGCCCTGGGAGATGGGTTATATATCTCTATTTGGGGAAACTGAGATTCAGACAATCAGCATGACCAAGATTCTATAGCCAGAAAATTGTGGAATTAAAATCTAACCTACATTTATTTTATTTACCTAAAACATGTGCTCTTTTTATTATAATACACAATCTCTGTAATACTTCGGGGAAAATACCTTTGATCTAAAATTTAGTACCAAATAAGTTGTTTTAGCAAAATGTACTTGTCAGAAAGAGGAATCTATTTAACTTCATGGAAAGGAAGCTAAGCTGGATAGGTCTTTTGAAAAGAATCTCACCATGGCTTTTGTATTTCTAAACCCAGGACTGCTTTTTAGGTACAGAAAGACCCCTTGGTCTGTCATGTCATTTTTGTAACAGACTAGGAATAGGGTCAGGTTACACCCTTTACCTCGGGCTTACTCCCCCACAAGTCAGCCTGCAAAGCAGCACTTCTGCTCCACCACTGCTCCGGAAATAGAATCATGTCATTTTCCCTTTGAACATACAAAGAGATGCAAGACACTGATACTATATTGTTGTGAACTGTACCAATGTCAGCAGGTCGCCATCCACTTATTTAGATGACCCAGGAAAAAGGAGTCCAGTGACAGACCAGTGGAATATATGATGAGCAAATTTGTGTGATCAAATGAAATGCTACAAAATGAAAATATGTTGTGTGACATTGAATGAAAGATAGCAAATACTCTGAAGAACTTGTTCCACTATATCTTCTAGACTTCTTTCTTTCTCCTCCCCTTCAGGGATTCCAATAATTCTGACGTTGAAACGTTTCATACAAATACTCTGAAATGTTTTTAAAAAAATGAAAGAAAAACAATTTTCCAGGATTATCTTTGGAGAGATGTTTGGGTTCAATTTGCTTCTCTGTTCATTTTTAGGAAGAATTGTTTTCACAGATTCACTTCTGAAGAGAGTTGCTATAATCGTCACACTTCCCTGCTCTGAGCGAATTAATTGTCAAATTATTTCTTTTGCATTGATATGTTTTTGAACTTGCCAATGGATAAAAAAGGATATATTAATGTCGCACCAAATGAGGCTTAGAACACCGTTGGAAAAGAAGACATAGATGGAAATGCACATGCAAATAATAGTGTGACACAGAGAAACAAGTTCTCAGCATCTGGACATTTACAAATATAATCGACTGAAGCCGAGTGGTTTGAGGGGACTTAAACTTTCCAGAACTGTTCAATGTTCAATGTTAACTATTATTTAACTCAACAATCTTTTATAAGGCTTTGTCAGAAAAGGTAAGATCATGATAGCTAGAGATTACTGTAATAGTTGAGAAAAAAAGGTGAAAGAGGACAGTTGAAGAAAAGCCTGCTGAAGCCTTATTAAGATATGTGTTTGCTTCCTAACACACAGCATGAATGTATTTGTCTTTTTTTTTTTTTAAAGATTTTATTTATTTATTTGTCAGAGAGAGAGAGAGAGAGTGAGCACTGGCAGACGGAGGCGGAGGGAGAAGCAGGCTCCCTGCTGAGCAAGGAGCCCAATGTGGGACTTGATCCCAGGACGCTGGGATCATGACCTGAGTCGAAGGCAGCTGCTTAGCCAACTGAGCCACCCAGGCGTCCCTATGTATTTGTCTTTTATTATCACATTTAAAAATGCTTCAATAAGTTGGTGTTAAAATGTTTTAAGGACTTAAGAAAACATATGCAGATGGCTCCATAGGATAAATTATTTGATGACCTTTAAATTGGCTGGTAGCGATGAATTTACTGAATGCAGCCCCAATTGGATATTTGCAATAAAAATAGTGATATAAAAAAATACTGACATAATAGTTTAAACTTCTGATTATCTCCACTAAATCTGATAATTCTATAAATGTGATGAGAGAACTTGTTGGTAAGATTTGGTTGGCCCAGTTTCTCTTGTTCAACTAACCAGTCTATAATTTGGAAAATCCTGAATAATGCATTTGGCAAGAGCCTCTTTCTCATTTGGAAAGAGCCTCACCACCATATTATGCATAACAAAGCTCATAAAAGTAATCCAGCTAGTCATAAAGCCATCTCAATAGAGAAAAGGAGATCAAACAGACTGGAATGTTTTCTCATATTTTGCCATAAAATTTTTCTTGAGATAGATCATTGGGTAGTCATTAATATTTTGAATTATGAAGCCTCTTTTCACTTTATTTTTTTAAATTTAATTTTATTTTTTCAGTGTTCTAAGATTCATTGTTTATACATTATCACGTTGCCTGATATCAAGCTTTACTACAAAGCTGTGATCACCAAGACAGTATGGTACTGGCACAAAAACAGACACACAGACCAATGGAAGAGTAGAGAGCCCAGATATAGACCCTCAACTCTATGGTCAAATAATCTTTTCACTTTAATGCTATCTATCAGCCCTCTGTTCAGGACAAATGCACATGTGTTCAAGGAACATTCTCATATGTCTTTGAGCCCATTCTTGGACCTCTTGGGGTTTTCTTGGATGACCATTAAGAATCTTTATGGTGGACTAATATCTGAAATATTACTTTTCTGTCATCATTAGATCACTAAACTTCACCGTTAACTTCTCCCATCTTATCCTCATTAACTCCTCTTCCCAGAAACAGAGTTATTCTTTTTTTTATTGAATTTTAAAGCACAGCATAAATGTGTTCAGACCTCTAATTGATTTTAATACTTAAAAATTCTCAAATATTCACATAGATATGAGTTCTTCCTTGAGTGTCACTAAATTGAATTTATTTCCAATTTGTTTCAGATTCATGCTTCAGAAGTGCCACGGGTGTTTAAATTCTGTGGAATCTCACCCATGGTTAACATCTGGTGGAATACTTGATGCAGTAAAGAATTTTAGATGAGTATTCAAATTCTCAGGTCAAGCTAAACTAGCACATTTACTGTTTGTTGTGAAATGAATTTTAGCTTTTGGAGCATGAAAGGCCAAAAACTGTTGAAGGATTTGGTTAATCTGGTTAAAGGTTTTATTGAGGTAAAATTAACACCCAATTACTACACATATGTTAAATGTACAATTTGAGGCTTTCTCGTGTGTATAGCCCCACTAAACCATAACCATAATCAAAATGATAAACATATTTATTTCCCCCACAAGTGTTCTCATGCACCTTTGTAAGATCTCCCTCTAGACACTTAATATTTGTTTTATCTCCTCACCCCCCATCATTGTCAGACAATTACTAATTTGATTTCTATCATTCAAGGTCAGTTGGTAATTTCTAGAATTTTTAAATTAAATCATAGTACTTGTGTTCATTTTGGTTTAGTTGTTGTCATTCAGCAGAATTATTATGATTTTAGGACTTACCATGTCTTTAATGTGACCAGTAGTTCATTTATTTTTTTTATTATGTAGTATTTACTTGTACAGATATATCACAATGTATTTGTTCATTGTTCATGAACCAAAGAATGTGTAGAGCCTCTAGAAGCTGGAAAAGGAAAGAAAAATGGATTCTTTCCTGGGATCTCCAGAAATAACACAGCTCTGTCAACCTATTTTAAACTTCTGATCTCTAGAACTGTAAGATAATATGTTTAATAAATTAAAATTTATGTTGCTTTAAGCCATCAACTTTGTGGCATTTATTATAGTAGCAATAGACAACTAATGTAATACTTTTTATCAGGTTAAAGAAGTTTCCTTATGTTTCTAGTTTGCTGACGACTTTTGTAAAAGTCAGTATGAGATTTTTGTTCAATGTTTTGTCTGCATCTGAGATGATAATATGGCTTTAATTGTTTATTTTTTGTTGATATGGTATATTAATTTCTAAGTTAAAACCAACCATGCATTTATAAGATTAAATATAGGATTAGTTAAATATGGAACAGAATAGAAAAACCAGACATGAACCCACAACTGTATGGTCAATTAATCTTCAACAAAGCAAGAAAGAATATCCAAAAAACTCTTCAACAAGTGATGTTGAGAAATATATACACCTGAAACTGATATTGTACTTTATGTTAACTAACTGGAATTTAAATAAAAACTTTTAAAAATTCCCCAAATATCTAATGTTAAACCAACCATGTATTTATAGGATTAAATATCCCATTTGGTCATGGCATATTTTCTTTTTATTTATTGTCCAATTTGTGTTGATAATATTTTATTAAGAACATGAGGATGGGGTATCTGGGTTGCTCAGTCAGTTAAGTGGTTGCCTTCGGCTCAGGTCATGATCCCGGGGTCCTGGGATGGAGCTCCAAATTGGGTTCCTGACTGATCAAGGAGCCTGTTTCTCCCTCTCCCTCTGCTACTCCCCCTGCTTGTGCTCTCTCTGTCAAATAAATATATAAAATCTTTTTTTTTTAAAAAAAAGGAAAAGAACATGAAGATAATGCTTTGTTTTCTTCTCTACTAATATTTTTGGTTGTAATATCAGATTTCCTTACTTTCAGTTCTCTGGATGAGTTTGTATAGTATCACAATTATCTTTTCCTAAATGATTGATAGAATTCACTGCTGAAATTATCTGGGCGTAGAATGTTTTATATGAGAATTATATAAAGTACAAGTTTAATTCAATTTAGTAGATATATTGTTCAGATTATCTATTTTCCAGTGAGTTTGATAGACTGTGTTTTACAAGGAATTTGTCCATTTTGTCTAACTTATCAGATTTACTAACAAAGAAATTGTTCATATTCTCATCCTTTTCACATCATAAAATTTCTAGTGATGTCATTTCCCTCATTCTCGTTATTGGTAATCTGTCCATTCTCCACCACCTCCCTCCCCATAACTCTGGTTATATAGGTCCACTATCTTTATTGATCTTCTCAAAGAAGCAGATTTTTGTTTCATTTTTTGCTTCTCTGTTTATTTCATTGAGTCATTGATACACATATTGATTTTTATTTTTCTTCTTCTCACATAAGGTTTGTTTTTTTATTCTATAAAAATGGAGATAACTTTGTAATTTTGATTAAATAATTTTAATACTTGAAACATATTCATTCTTCATAGGTGCTTCATAAAGTAGAAGTTGAAACCTTTCATTTAAGATCTTTTCACTTCCAATCCAGGCACTTATTACTAAAATTTTCCCTCTAAGTACTGCTTTAGCTACGTGCTCAAAAAAATTGACATATTGTATTTTCATTTTCACTCAGTTCAAACAAGTTTATTGGATTTTTTCAAACTAGTTTGTTAGATTGTTGTTTAGTTCCAAATATTTGGGGATTTTAAAAAAAGTTTTTATTTAAATTCCAGTTAGTTAACATAGAGTTTAATGCCAGTTTCAGGTGTATTGATTTCCTAACACCACTTTTTGAAGAGACTGTATTTTTTCTCTTGGACATGCTTTCCTGCTTTGTCGAAGATTAGTTGACCATATAGTTGTGGATTCATTTCTGGGTTTTCTATTCTGTTATTTATATTCTTTTTTTCTATTCCATTATCAATGTATCTTTTTGTGCCAGTACCATTCTATTTTGATTACTACAGCTGTGTAATAACTTGAAGTCCAGAATTGTGATGCTTCCAGTTTTGCTTTTCTTTTTCAAGATTGCTTTGGCTACTCAGGGTCTTTTGTGGTTCCATACAAATTTTAGGATTGTTCATTCTAGCTCTGTGAATAGTGTTCTTAGTATTTTGATAGGGATTGCATTAAGTGATAGATTGTTTTGGATTGTATAGACATTTTAATAATATTCGTTCTTCCAATCCATGAGCATTGAATGTCTTTCCATTTCTTTGTGTCATCTTTAACACCTTCCTTCCTTCTTTCTTTCCTCCCTTCCTCTCTTTCTTTCTCTCTTCCTCCCTGCCTCCCTGCCTCCCTTCCTCCCTTCCTTCCTTCCTCTCTTTTTCTTTCTTTCTCTCTCTCTCTTCCTCTCATAATCCTTTCCTTCCTCCCTTCCATCCCCTCCCTCCCTCCCTCCCTTCCTTCCTTTTCTTTCTTTCTTTCTTTTCTTTTCTTTTCTTTTGGGTGGGGTAAGGTGGGAGCAGAGGAAGAAGGAGAGAGAGAATCCCAAGCAGGCTCCATGCTCAGTGTAGAAGCCAAAGCAAGGCTCAATCCTACAACCCTGAGATCATGACCTGAGCCGAAATCAAAAGTCAGACTCAATCAACTGAGCCACCCAGGCACTCCTTCAATTTCTTTCATCAGTGTTTTATGGTTTTCATAATACAGTTTTTTCATCTCTTTAGTTAGGCTTATTTGTAGGTATCATACTGTTTATGGTGTAATTATAAATGGGATTGATTCCTTAATTTCTCCTCATATTGCTTCTCTTTGGTGTATAAAAATGTAACAGATTTCTATACATTGATTTTGTATCCTGTAACTTTACTGAATTATCAGCTTTAGTGGGTTTTGGTGGAGTCTTTTATCTTTCTATAATTGATTTCAAATTCAATTTTTCTGTAGTCAAGAAGATACTTTGTATGGCATGAGTAATTTTAAATTTGTTGAGACATTTTATGGCTCAGAATAGGGCCCTTTTCCCATGTATACCTAAAACCAGTATGTATTCATCATCATTAGCCATCGGGGAAATTCACATCGAAACCACATTGAAATACCACCTTACTTGAGTCAGAATGGCCAAAACCAACAAGAGAGTAAACAAAAGTTTTGAAGGGCATGTGGAGAAAGGGGAACCCTCTTACACTGTTGGTGGGAATGCCAGTTGGTGTAGCCACGTTGGAAAATAGTGTGGAGATTCCTCAAAAATTAAAAATAGAGCTACCCTATGACCCTTCAACTGCACTACTAGGTATTTACCCCAAAGATGCAGATGTAGTGAAAAGAAGGGCCATCTGTACCCCAATGTTCATAGCAGCAATGGCCATAGTCATCAAACTGTGGAAAGAACCAAGATGCCTTTGAACAGATGAATGGGTAAAGACGATATGGTCCATATATACAATGGAGTATTATGCCTCCATCAGAAAGGATGTATACCCAACTTTTGTATCAACATGGAATCATGAGAGATGGTGGACTCTGAGAAACAAACTGAGAGTTTGGGGGGGGAGAGGGGTGGGAGGTTGGGTGAGCCTAGTGGTGGGTATTATGGAGGGTGTGATGCATAAACAATGAATTCTGGAACACTGAAAAGAAATAACAAAATAAAAAAAAAACATGGATGGGACTGGAAGAGATTATGCTGAGTGAAATAAGTCAAGCAGAGAGAGTCAATTATCATAGGGTTTCACTTTCTTGTGGAGCATAAAGAATAACATGGAGGACATTGGGAGAAGGAGAGGAAAAGTGAATTGGGGGAAACGGGAGGGGAAGGTGAAACATGAGAGACTGTGGATTCTGAGAAACAAACTAAGGTTATTGGAGGGGAGGGTGTGGGTAGTTAGGTGAGTCTGATGGTGCACATTAAGGAGGGTATGTATTACATGGAGCACTGGGTGTGGTGTATAAGCAATGAATTTTGGAACACTGAAAAAATTAAATAAAAATTTTAAAAAACAGTACATATGCTTTGACTGGCTATAGTGTTTTACAAAGGTCAATTGTGTCATGTTGCTTGATAATATTATTTTCAAGTCTTCTACATCCTTGTTAAATTCATCTTGACTTGTTTAATTCATTATAAAGAAGAAGTGCTAAATTTACAGAAACTTATTGTCTCACAGATCTGAAGGCCAGAAGTGCTAAATCAAGGTCTCAGCAGGGCCATGTTCCTTTTATGTTGCTAGAGAAGAAAACTGTTCCCTTTCCCCCAGCTTCAGGCAGCCTCAAGCATTCCTTGGCTTGCAAATGAATTATCACTTCAATCTTCTGTCTTCAAGTGGCATTTTTTTCTGTCTTCACATTGTCTTCCCTCTGTGAATGTCTGCCCTTTTTTGTCCCTCCAAATATCCCCTATGAAAAAGGACACCCATCAAATGACCTCATTTTAATTTAATTATCACTATAAATATCATTTTTTTTTTTGTAAATGAAGTCACATTCTGAGATATTGGGAGTTAGAACTTTAGTATGTATTTTTTGAGGAGACATAATGCAACTCATGACATGGGTCTTTCTTTTTAAATTATCCAGTCTGACCATGAATCCCTTTTCATTGGAATGATTTGACTATATGCAGTGTGATTATCGAGATGATTGAGTTTAAATCTATAATCTAGCTATTTGTTTTTATTTGTTTCATGTTATTGTCCTCTTTTCCCATTTTTCTGCCTTCTTCTGGATTAATTTAGTATTGATTTTATTTTATCTCCTTTGTTGCCTTGTTATCAATAACTCTTTGTTGTGTTACTTAATGAGTTGCTCTATGGATTAGAGTAAAATGTTTTAACTATAGTCTACCTTCAAATACCATAAAAATATTATGGCATATTTCCATTTCTGTCTTCTGAGACTTTATGTTAGTGTTGTCATATATATATATTTTTTAATTTTAATTTTTTTAATAAACATATAATATATTTTTATCCCCAGGGGTACAGGTCTGTGAATCACCAGGTTTACACACTTCACAGCACTCACAAAAGCACATACACTCCCCAATGTCCATAATCCCACCCCCCTTCTCCCAAACCCCCTCCCCCCAGCAACCCTCAGTTTGTTTTGTGAGAGTGTTGTCATATATTTTAATCTACATTTGTTACAAAGCTCATGCTACATTGTTATTATTATTGTTTTAAACAACTGATTATTTTTAAAGAGAATTCATGTAACAAGAAAAAAGTTTTATATTTGCCCACGTATTCACCATTTCTGGTACTCTCTATTCTTTTTGAAGATCCAGTTTTTATTTACAAGAAATTAATTAGATAAATTAGAGATCCATAACTATCTAAAAGTAAGTAAGAATAATAAAACATAACCTCTGTCTCTTGAGCTTATGTGAAAGATTTTTATATTTTAATATCAATAATAGTTGAGTTACAAAACTTTTTTGAAAATATACTTATTTCAAATAATAAGCACTATATTTATTTAAAAAATGATAATTATACTATTTGATTAATAACAGTGGGAGCATATAAAAAACTTGACAATGTAATTATTGAGTAAGAATTCCTTTGATTAATTTTTTAAAACATTAGACCAGTGCTTTACAATCATTTTAATATTATGGTGGACAGAGAATATGATCATATCACTGTGACATACTGAAGTATACTAATGAGGCTATTTCATGGCCTAGGAGCTCTATCATTGGATCCACAAAGTCCTCCAAAAGGTCTAAGTGTAAATATCAGTATAATTCTGACCTATTAAGAAACTTCACATTAAACCACAGTACTACAGGGTGCCTGGGTGGCTCAGTGGGTGAAGCCGCTGCCTTCAGCTCAGGTCATGATCCCAGGGTCCTGGGATCGAGTCCTGCATCGGGCTCTCTGCTCAGCAGGGAGCCTGCTTCCCCCTCTCTCTCTGCCTGCCTCTCTGCCTACTTGTGATCTCTCCCTGTCAAATAAATAAATAAAATCTTTAAAAAAAAAAAAAAAACACAGTACTACAGTTGGTGACTCCACTGGCCATCCAGTCTTATTCTAGCTTCACTTAACATGTCCTTATGATTTTTTTTTTCATGTTAGATGGTAGGGAATAGGAACAAAGCCTAACCTGTAAAACAATTTTTATTAAACTTTGACATTATTGATACTCCAACCGCAAGTACCATAAAAAATGCTAGACAAACGGAAATAATGACCAAAGACAGAATATAATTTATCGCAGGGTCAATACCTGATAATTTCTGGGAATCATGCATATCTTTACATCCATGATTGCATCTGACTAAAAAGTGGATTTATAACTGAAAGGAAGAGATAAAAATCACAAGCCTAGAGAGTAATATTGTCTTTTTTTCTTTTCTCAATTCATTGAAAGTAGAAAGTTTCTCTTTCTAAAAGAAGCAGAAAGAGAACTAAAAATGATACGACAACAGTGAGTAACAGCATCTGTAAAGAAGACTAGAAATACTTAGTAGATAAATTTGCCTATCTTTATACTCAGGTTGATCAAATGTTATTGAGACTACAGCTTTTAGTAATACTGAACAATGAATGGTTCCAGCTGCTGGATGAAAATTGTAGTCCATCATTTCCCTTCTGAACTTTTTATAAGGTTTTATCTAAAGAAGCAATAGCCATTGTTGGCAAAAACTCGTGCTCCTTGCAAAGAAGTGCTTTGGTCAACAATAATGTCAACAAGAGTATTAGTCTTCTCTTTCTAAATTCAATATTATCACAGTCTCCTGGAAATAATAAAAATAGAGTATGATACTTGGGTTGGTACAATGAAGCTGTTGTGTTTGAATACTGAGAGTAACTAGAGAGCTACTGAGAGAAAACTTAACCCAATAAATCACTGTTCTCTATCCCAAGTGTAAAATCCTTCCTAAATGAAAAAGAGAAATGTTTGAGCTTGAGTTGCAGTCCTTTTTTTTTTTCCATTTATTGAGGTATAATTGACATACCATATTACCTTTTACATTTTTTTTGAAGACTAATCTTTCCTGTGTCAGCTTCGATTTCATGGCACCAATCAATTTTTGTGCCAGCCATATGTCAGTTCTCAATGAACTAAATAGTTATATATTCATTTGTTGTACTGAGACTTGGGTTCTTTGATTTTTTTTTTTTTGTACTGAATACCAAAATCAACACTTAAATTTTATCTAATTGAATCTTTAAAAATGGGGAGATTATTCTTTGAGTAAATATATATTTTAATTCTTTATGATATAATTTATAAATGGAGGCCTTGAGTCCAAGAATTGAAGGACCTATGCTCAATTTAATCTAGTATAAGGGTCCCTAAGCTCTGCCTTTTCACAGCCATTCTCATAAAGCCATTCTCATAAGTCTTAAAAATGTAGGGGCACCTGGGGGGCTCAATCTGTTAAATGTGTGCCTCTTGTTCAGGTCATGATCTCAGGGTCTTGGGATTGAGCCCCCATATCTGGGCTCCCCACTCAGCAGGGGGTCTGTTTCTCCCTCTCCTCCTTCCCACCATCATTTATGTTTTCTCTTGCTCTGTCTCACTCTCTCAAATAAATGAATAAAACCTTAAAAATATTAGAAACAATATTATTTGTATAAGGATGTCATACACTTCTTTACATTTATTTTTTGTTGTTGTTGAAGCACATTTATAGCTTTATTTTTCATGCAAACACTTATTCAGTAACACTTACTCACAAATGTGCACTTTTAAAATACTTGCCATGTAGTTTACCTTTTGCAGAAGATGGAAAAATTGATGGAAAGTCATGGTCTCTGTTTTCCACAAATTTTTGGTTTATTTGGGGGGCTACATATTTAAAATGCTAATTACTATTGTGTAGTAAGTGTACTTATAAAGGTATATTTTATGAACGAAGTGAAAAGAACTATGTGAATGAAGTTTAGAATCATAACATTGAGTAAAAAAAGTAAATCTCAGGAGACTACTTAAACTATGACAGTATTTTTATAAAACTCAAAAAAAAAAACTCAAGCAAAACCAAATATTTAGAGATACCTCTGAAACATAATAAAATCATAACAATGATGATAATGATAATGATGATGATGAAAATTTTAGGGGATAATAAAAAGACAGGATGATGGATAAAAGGGAAGAGATCAGGGAGGAACACCAACTAGATAAAACAGTATTTTTTATTATAAGTTGTGTTGGGTGGTGGAGTCAAGTGTGCACATTTCATTATTATAATTCATAGCATGAATATGTTTTTATGTACGTATGATATTGTTGAAATGTTTACATTTTAACAAGGAAAATTTCTATCCTATAGAAGAGTAGGGAGACTAGTATAATACACTTCATATTCTTTTTTTTTTTTTTTAAGATTTTATTTATTTATTTGACAGAGAAAGATCACAAGTAGGCAGAGAGGCAGGCAGAGAGAGAGGAGGAAGCAGGCTCCCTGCTGAGCAGAGAGCCGATGCGGGACTCGATCCCAGTACCCTGAGATCATGACCTGAGCCGAAGGCAGCGGCTTAACCCACTGAGCCACCCAGGCGCCCCTACACTTCATATTCTTATCACTCAGGATAAATGAGGATCAACCTATGAACAATTGTATTTAATCTAATATCCCACCTACATTATTCCCCATAATTTTGAAGCAAATCTCAGACACCATAAAATTTCACCTGTTTAATATTTTGGTATGTATATCTTAAAGAAAAAGATTATTTAAAAAAGTAACCACAGCTTCATTATCATACTTAAAAAAATTAAACCTAATTCTTTAGATTTATCAAAAATCCAGTGTTTAAATTGAAAGATTTTGTTAATTTATTTGACAGAGAGAGGCACAGGGAGGGAGGGAACACAAGCAGGGGGAGTGGGAGAGGCAGAAGCAAGCTTCCCGCTGAGAGCCCGATGTGGGGCTCCATCCCAGCACCCTGGGATCATGACCTGAGCTGAAGGCAGACACTTAAATGAGCCACCCAGGCACCTCTCCAGTGTTTAAATTTAAATTTCTCCTGTTATTTCATTAGTCTTAAAAATTTTTACATATTTGGGGCACCTGGGTGGCTCAGTGGGTTAAAGCCTCTACCTTTGGCTCAGGTCGTGATCCCAAGGTCCTGGGATGGAGCCCTGCATCGGGTTCTCTGCTCAACAGGGAGCCTGCTTCCTGCCCTGCCCCCGCCTGCCTCTCCACCTACTTGTGATTTCTATATGTCAAATAAATAAATAAAATCTTAAAAAAAAAGTTTTTACATATTTGTTTTCTTATTCAGGATCCAAATAAGGAACAACCATATATTTAATCTGTAGGTTCTCCTTCATATTTTTTAACTTTAATTTTTTTAAATGGGCTTTATTTTTAAAGTCACTTGATATACACAGTAATACTGAGCGGAAATTCCCATATACTGTCTGCTCCCACACATGCATTATCCCACATTATTTGCTATTATCAACATGCTCCACCAGAGTAGTACATTTGTTATGACTTGTAAACATAACTTGACCCATCATAATCACCCAATCCATAGTTTATATTAGGACCTACACTTGGTGTTGTACATTCAATAGGTTTGGACAAATATAAAATGATATATATTTACCATAATAGTACCATACAGAATATTTTCACTTCCCTAAAATTCTTTTGGGTTCTGCCTATTCATGCCTCCCTCCCTTGTAACTCCTGGCAGTCACTCGTTTTTTGTTTTTGTTTTTGTTTTTACCATGTCTATGGTTTTGCTTTTTCTAGAATATCATCCAGTTGGAATCATCCAATATATAGCCTTTTCATATTGGCTTTTTTCACTTTGTAATATTCATTTAAGTTTCCTCCATGTCTTTTTCTGGCTTGATAGATCATTTCTTTTTATACTGAATAATATTCCATTGTTTGGATGTACCACACTTTATTTATTTATTCAGCTAATGTGGGACTTTTTGGTTGCTTCTAAGTTTTGGCCATTACACACAAAGCTGCTAGAACTCACTCTTCACAGTGCTAGAACTCACTGTGGACATAACTTTTCAGTCTTTGGGGTAAGTATCAAGGAGTGTAACTGCTGAATCACCTGTGAAGTGGTATAGTATTATTTGAAAACAGACTTAGATTCGTTGTGAATTGCAAACTCCAGGGCAAACGCTAAAAAAAGTTGAGAAAGAAGTATAACTGATATGTTCATAAAAAGTGAGAATACCTTATAATAAAACAATCCTAATTCCTTCCTCTTGTCCCTTGTTTTATCGCTGTCATTCATTTCACTAACATAAGAATAAGCATATACATGTATTTGACATTTTATTTTTTTACATTTTTTTATGTTTAGTTGGCCAGCGTATAGTACATCATAAGTTTTTGTTGTAGTGTTCAATGATTCATTAGTTGCATATAATACCCAGTGTTCATTACTACATGTGCCCTCCTTAATACCCATTACCTGGTTACCTCATCCCCCCTCCCTGCTTCCTTCTGTAGCCCTCAGTTTGTTTCCTAGAGTCCAGAGTCTCTCATGGTTTGTCTCCCTCTCATATTTTTTCCTACTCAATTTTCCCTCCCTTCCCCTGTGGTCCTCAGTGCCATTCCTTATGTCCACATATAAGTGAAACCATACAATAATTGTCTTTCTCTGCTTGACTTATTTCACCTAGCATAATCTCCTCCAGTTCCATCCATGTCAATGTAAATGGTGGGTATTGATCATTTCTGATGGCTGAGTAATAATCCATTGTATATATGGATCACATCTTCTTTATCCATTCATCTGTTGAAGGGCATCTTGGCTCCTTCCACGGTTTGGCTATTGTGGACATTGCTGCTATGAACATTGGGGTGTGTGTGCCCCATCTTTTCACTACATCTGTATCTTTGGGGTAAATACCTACTAGTGCAATCACACTTTAAATCTTTCACTCACTCTCTTCTTCCTTGCATGGTTTCTAATAAGTCATGTGTAAATCTTACCATTGCTGGTCTATAGTTAGGTATTTTTTCCTCTGGCTTCTTTTAGGATTTTTCCTTTATCTTTGATTTTCTGTAGTTTGAAAATGATTCTCCCTAGCTAAGGTTTTTTGTTTTGTTTTGTTTTGCCATTTATTCTACTTGGTGTTCTCTAAGCTTACTAGATTTGTGGTTTTATGTCTGACATTAGTTTGGGGACATAGTCGTTTTTTTCTCAATATTGTTTAAATTTCTTTTGTTCATTTCTCTCTTTCTTCGCTATTTAGAATTCCCATTACACATATGTCATACCTTTTTTAGTTTTTCCGCAATTCCTGGATATTTCATTCTGGCTTTTAATCTTTTTTCTCTTTGCTTTTCAGTTTTGGAGGACTTTATTGAGATATCCTTAAATACAGAGGTTCTTTCCTCAGCTGTGTCCTATTTACTAATGAGCCCGTGAAAGACATTCTTCATTTCTGTTCCAATGTTTTCGAGCTCTATTATTTCTTTTTGGTTCTTTGAATTTCCATCTCTCTGCTTATATAGTTTATCTGTTCTTACATGCTGTCTATTTTGTCCTTGGAGCCATTACCATCCTTTCCCAGTCTCATTGAGATATATTTGATGTATAACATTGTATAAGATTAGTGTGTACCATGAGATAATTAATATACATATGTAGTGAAATGATTACCACAATAAGGTTAGTTAACCCATCCATCACCTCACATTATTACCATTTTTTACTACTAGTGTAACATTTTGTGTCAATAATATTTAAAACAGTTTACTCTTTTAGCAGCTTTCAAGAATACAATACGGTATTGTTGTTAACTACAGTTATCATGCTGTACGTTAGATCCCCAGAAGTTATTCATCTTATAGCTGTAAGTTGGTATTCTTTGACCCACATCTCTTCCTTTCCCCACCGCCCCCAACTCCTGATATCCCCCAACCCTCTCTGTTTCTATAAACATGAGTCCTTTGCATCTTAGTCATTAAATTAAACTCCAATCTGTAAATTCAAACTTATCTGCCATCTGAATCGTTCTGATGCTTGCTCTGTTTCTTTAAATTGCCTTTGCTTTTAACAAGGTTTTATAATTTTTTTCTGGTAGTGGAAAAGGATATACTGGGTAAAAGGAACTGCTGTAAATAAGCCTTTGGTGATGTGGTGAGGCATGGGGTGAGGGAAAGCTTTCTATAGTCTCATGAGTAGGTCTCAGCCTTTTAGTGGATTTGTACTTGGACTGTGAACCTCATACCAGTTTCTCACTTTCCAATTCCTTCTTCTTAAGTGGGATAGAGTAGTCAGAGACAGCTGGAGCTGTTTCTCTTCCCCCAGGTCTGATAAACACGCCAGCAGGTAAGGCTCCGGTTAAATAGTTCCTCCTGTGGGCAGACACCCTATTAAGAAGGGTGCTCTGGCATATTTCAAAGTGGCTGCTTTTCCTCTGCCCTAGCCAGAGACAGAAGGTGAGTTTTCTCCCCTAGCCACTGTGAGAACCTAGTTGAACTACTGAAGGTAAAATTCACAAAAGCGCGCAGCCCCTCCGTGACTGGGTGTTTCTTTTGTTTCTATTTCTCAGATGTGTCTGTGTTGAGCCTCCAGTGGTTCTTCAGTTGAATTCAGATTTCCCTGCCTTGGTGCTGGTTCCCGCAGAGACTCCTGCTCCCAAGTATTTGATCTGGTAAGTTGTGATTCTCTGTATTTGTCTGTGGGTCTCTCCAAATTTTGGGGACATTGGTTTGCCCTATGACCTCACTTCTCTTAGGAAGCTAAGAAGAGTTGTTGATTTTTCACGTTGTTTACTTTTCTACATTTTGTTAGGACAGTGGGATGACTTCTAGCTTCTTATATGCCAGACTGGAAAACAAACCAGAAGTCTCTTTTTTCTTAATCAGTTTGCTGTAGAGAGTCCTGTGTTAATCTAGCTGCATTTTATTGAATTTCACCAGTTCTGTTCTTATAGTATCATTGAATGTATTTCTCTGTTTTCTGCAAATTGGTAATTAGAGGTAGAGGCATCTGATTCTGTTTTACACTTTGACAAGATTGCTTTCAGATGGTACATAAGCTTTGTTAAGGAGGTATATAGTATCTGGATAGCACTATTTTTGTGATTTTAGCCACTGTTGATAATTGCATGGTTTCACTGTTTCCCCTGGGGTTGCAAAATAATATTCTATTGCATTTTGTGTTTGTTATTTGATTTGTTCTCTAAAAAGTAACTTCTATCAGCTCTTTAGTGACCATAAAATGTAGTTGATCTAGGAAAGGCAGGAAAAAAGCTTGATTGTTTCCCTTTATTTACCAGTTTTCAAGAATATAAGTTGGTTCTTAAGCATTCTGCGAAAATGTACACGTTTTATCTATCATTATGAACTTAAGGATTAAGCACACCCAATGTGATTCAATTTATTGCAGTTATTATCTTTAATGAAAATCAATTTTTCTCATATTGGGCCAGGGGAGTTTGGGCTTTTTGTTTGTTTGTTTGTTTTTGATATAATAGACTTTGATGATATCCTTATTGTAGGTATATCAGGTTATTTCCGATTCATCTTACACAGTTTTGGGGAATCACCCATTTTACTAAGCCTTGCTTATTTTCATGAGAAATGTATTTTCAGATCACAACTGGGATACTAGAGATATTCATCACTCAACTTTGAGATAAGCAGGCTATTTGGGAATTGTTTCTGGGCCTTTTCACTGGAAAAGCTTATTATCTGTATATTGATAAAATTATCATTCCCTCTCTTTGAAGCCTGTTCTATTGTCATTACTCCCTACCTTAAGACAACAACTATCCAGAAGTTGATCTATATCCAGACCATGTTTTTAAACTGAGTTTATATCCTAGCTTTGTCACTTAACTGTGTGGACTAGGGAAAGTAACTTGAACTCTCTTTGGATTGTTGACTGAGAACAGAGGCATAACTGAAGTAAAACAAAATCATTTATTTGGGGTCTTAGAACTGCAATTTGGGGAGCACAGATTTGGGTAGCAACCTAAACTGTGGTATTACTAGGAAACAGAAATCAGGGGTCCTTAAAGACAAAAAGAGAATGCTTGTATTTTTTGTTTACGAATTTTGATGGATATTGCTTGCAGAAAACTCATCTTGGCCAAAAATAACCGGTTCCTACGTCTATCACTAAGCAAAAGTCCATTACTATAGCAAGCTGTAGGTGTTGGTAGAGTCCTTGAAACATCTGAGGCTTGGTCCAGTTCAGAGGCGTATTATTCTACTCAGTGAGGGCATGCATGTGGCTCCTCTTAATGGCCTCCCAGTTCCATTTTAAAATCTCTTAACATAAGGGACTCCCATTTTATTTTCCCTCTCACAGGTTCAAGTTGACAATATATTAAAAAGGATTATTGTACTAGTATACCAATCTCAAAAGTTTCTTGTAATTACATACTTAGTATATAAAATGTGCTGAGAAGGGGGCCTGGGATATAACAATATTTTTCAGCCATCATTAGTGTTAGTCACCCAGAAGCAATATATAGACTTGCCTTAAATTTTGCATAAAATGTCGAAACTTTCTTTTTTCATTCAATATATTATGTTTTCATATGCTATCCATGTTGATATTTAAAGAATGATTCATTCACTCTGAAATATGTGGTAATATATCGATTTAAATATAAAAATACTATATAATAAATGTTGCAGTAATAATGTGTGTATGTATATTTAGCTCTCTCAAGATCATCATTTTCATAATTTCAATTATCACATATATGTTGATATCTACAAAATATGTTCTTAATTTCAACTTCCTCCTACACTCCAAATCCTATGCCTCCCTATGGCAGATTGAAGTTAATGGCCATCTTATTTTTCATCTCCTTTCATCCAGAGACTGAATCTTGAATCTGGGATGACATATGTTGACCAATAAAATGTGGTGGAAATTACAGTATACAACTATGGCACTTGCAGCTAGCAATTTCCCTCTCTTGGGAATATTACTTTGTAAAAAATCCTGTTTAGCCTGTTGGTAGATGAAAAGACACATGGGGGTACACCAGGTGGGAAAATAAAAGGTGGAACCAATTTCCAGTCCTGTGAATAGGGCCATTTTGCGCTCTTCACCCTGTTGAGCTATTAGAATGGCTATAGCTATGTGGGTGGCCGAGTACATATAACCCATGGACTAAATCCAGCCCACCGCTTGTTTTTTCATTTCCCTTCATTGCTTTTTGTACCACGACAGGAGTTGAATAATGTGACAGAGACTTAGGACCCACAGTTAAAAATAGCTTCTCTCCGGTCCTTTTACAGAAAAAGTTGGCTGACTCTTATTTTAAGCCAGTCGGTTTGTTTGTTTGTTTGTTTGTTTTACACAGCCCTGTATAGCCAATATATTCTGCTATTTTCTGGGCTCAAATCTATCCTTTCTTCTTTGTTTATTAGCTCTAACAATATTATTCCTATTTGTTGACCTAAACTGAAACATTAGGGAGCATGTAAGCATTTCTCCCTTCTTTCTCTTTCATATCTCCCCAATTTATCACCAAATTTTATAGATTATATATTTTATATCTCTGTTTAGTTCATCTCTTTTACAGTACTCTTCCTGGATAATTATAGTTGTCTCATTTATTCATTATTTATTTTCTTATGACCTAAATCCATGTTTATCCTAGATCCTGGACATAAGTGGATTAATAATCAGAGTCCATGTGATCAAAAATAAAATGGTGAAATGAAAATGTCAGCTTGGGGGCACCTGGGTGGCTCAGTGGGTTAAAGCCTCTGCCTTCGGCTCAGGTCATGATCCCAAGGTCCTGGGATCGAGCCCCACATCGGGATCTCTGCTCAGCAGGGAGCCTGCTTCCCCTTCTCTCTCTCTGCCTGCCTCTCTGCCTACTTGTGGTCTCTGTCAAATAAATAAAGAAAATCTTAAAAAAAAAAAAAGAAAGAAAGAAAATGTGGGGGAATGGAAAGCCTAGCCAGAGGTTAGGGAGCATGGATAGGAGATTTTGGAGAAACTGGGGATGTAGGACAAAAATGAATTTTGATGGAACCAGTATGGAAATTTAAGTAGTATGGACTTTATTTTAAAGCCCCAAGTTGTCAATCATGTCACTAGATACTGGTGTGCAAAAAGATTAAAAACAATATACATTTTTATTTCTTTTCTTGAAATAAAGACTAATGACTTCTAAAAAAAAAAAGAAAATGTCAGCTTGATAAGAGCTGGAGAGACGAACGAGCAATCTTATGGAAGTACAGATGAGGGACATTTAATTCAGTCTAGTTAGATATGTCAGGGAGGAGCCTTCTAGTTAAGGTAATGCTTGAAATAATATGGAGAAGAAAGGGAATTTATATAGAGAAGACACTGTAGTTAAATTTACAGTGGTGAGAAGCAATAGAATTTGTGGATAACCCTGGAAGTAGTTTGACATCACTGGAGCAGAGAGGAATGGCAGTGTAGAGAAGTAGGCACAAGCTAAATCATAATGGGAGGGGCTTTATCCTAAAGATACACAAACATTTTCACTGGTGGCACCCAGACATATTTTGTTTAAAATGCATTAATTTTGTTTTATTTTTTTCCTCTCTTCCCCTCTGTTCTGTTTCTTAAATTCCACATATCCGTGAAATCCTATGATAACTGTATTTCTCTGGTTGACTTATTTCGCTTAGCATAATACTCTCTAGTTACATACATCCATGTTGTTCATTGCAAATGGCAAGATTTCTTTTTTTCTTGATGGCTGAGTAGTATATATCTTCTTTAACCATTCATTTGTCTGATGGACATCTGGACTCTTTTCATAGTTTGGCTATTGTGGACATTGTTGCTATAAACATTGGGGCGCAGGTGCCCCTTCGGATCACTACGTTTGTATCTTTGTTGTAAATACCCGGTAGTGCAATTGCTGGGTCATAGGGTAGCTCTATTTTCAACTTTTTAGAGTAACCTTCAAACCAGAGAGGGAGACAAACCATAAGAGACTCTTAACTATAGGAAACAAACTGAGGGGCGCTGGAGGGGAGGTGGGTAGAGGCCTGAGATACCCGGGTGATAGACATTAAGGAGGTGCACATGATGTAATTGAGCACTGGGTATTATATAAGACTATGAGTCACTAACTTCTACCTCTGAAACTAATACTATATGTTAATTGAATTCAATTTTAAAAATAAAATTTAAAAACCCCATAGCTTTTTAAAAAAAGAAGTAAATCAAAAAAATTAATAGTAAAAAGTAATAAATTCAAAAGTAATAATAAAAAAATAAACACCACTGGGGAGTGACTCTTTAACTAGTACTTTCTTTAGCTGGCTACTGCTGATGTTTAAAAGAAAGTTATTTTTTGTACAATCTCTTGGTTATTTTATACCTTACTAAATGTATTGCTTCTAAAGTTGTTAATTCTCATTGTTATTTTGCATCATAAGATCATATGATAATATAACTCCCCTTTTTTTATTAAAAAACAAAAAACCATATACATTAATTCTGTTATCTTTGATTTCCACATTTGTTAAAATTGATCAGCCCGAGAATAGTTTGAGGTTAAATTATTCACGACAGTTCTTATTTCCTTCCTATCTCCCTTCACCATCACACTTAACCTACTAAGACACACAGAAAGAAAGAAAGAATGGCATGGGTTAGCTATCAGTTTATTGCTTCTTAATTCCATATTCAATATTGATTAGTCTGCTTGTGATCCTAGATCTCAATCTTTTACACATTTCTTTTTTTGCCAGTGGAGGGGGGTGGAGTAAGATGACAGGAGATAGGGGTTTGTCTTCTAGATTCAAGTACCTCCACCTATTCTCAGCTTGCTGCTACAGGGTTTTGCAGTCAGCAGCATACAAGGCACACAATGGTGCTCACCTTCAAGTGTGCCAGGCCCAAGATGTATTTTTCGGTCTCTGAGCCTTGACCTTGTGATCATGGGCCAGCTCTGCCCCTTGAAAACTCTGCTACATTTATCACCATCCAGTTGGCTGAAACTATTCTTTCTTCAAAGAGGTCTGAATCCCACTCTAAGAAAGGGGCCTTGTTATAGATTTATTCCTTCCTTTCATACTCTCTCACAGTCCTAAAATATTCTTTAATATTCTCTTTCATTTTTAATAGCTAATTTCCTGTAAATATTTAATATTTCTTTTCTCCTATTATAACTCTTCAGATTATAGTTTTTTTTTTCCTCCTGGTTGAATTCTGAATGATACAGAATACTATTTAAACATCCATAACATTTACATGGGATAACCCTGTCAAGAATAAAACCTTCAGTGTGCCAAGAAAGGAGAAAATGTGCAGTATTGGGAAGTACAAAGTCTAATTATATTAATATTAATCCATGGTGATATCTCATGCCTTTTCCTGTCCTATGTAACTTTTGCAAGGAGTGTCACGTGAAATGAAAAGTACAGTGTTTTAGTCTATATTGAGATTTTCTGTATGAAGATCTATTCAAGAGTGGGGAAATGATATTTCTATGTTTGGTCATGATAGACTAAGAAGAAGCAGATATCACCACCAAGACCAAAACAAAGCCAAACCAAAAACCAAAACAAAACAAAAAGGCCCGAAACCAAAAGAAAACACAAGGAACAATAGTTTTCATACATTGGACAAAAGGTAGTACAGGACAGTGATAGAGTCAGAGGAGGAAACAAATGAACAATAGAATTGTCTGACCTTACAGTCTGGATTGAGTTTTCAGGGCATAGAACAAGTATGGGGTTCCTAAACAGAGCCTTCTAACACATAGGATATTGAGGAGAGTCCTCAGAACAGTACTACCTCATACAAAGGTAGTGAGGGCAAATTATCCCTGGATTGAAGACTGGGAATGCCTCACAAAGCTTACAAACATGTCCTGAAATGATGAAACTGTTTCCAAGTAACTTTACTGTGTCTCAGAAAACAAAAATAAAAACTAAACCAACGCTCAAACAAAATAAAACCCAACACCAAACACAATATTCACAGTGAGTAGAATTCAATAAAAATCAACAAACTTGCAAAGAAATGTGAAGTTATGTCTCAGAATGAAGAGAATAGTTAGACAATACAGAAACAAAATGACTCCAATATTAGAACTCGGCGATTAGTAGGTGGGTAGGTGTTTCAAGGAATCATATTAAATCCTTCATTGTATCAGAAAATAAGTGAGGTATTTTCTAGAAAAAAGTAGATCTGAATTTGTTGGTTGCCTTGACCATTAGGATTAGACTTGACAACGTATATGGTAGTCATTTTTCAATAATGAGGTTGATCTATAGTTAGAATGTTGAGACAAAAACTAAATTAAAAAATGTGATGCAAAATTAGTGTTGACAGGGGCGCCTGGGTGGCTCAGTGGGTTAAGCCGCTGCCTTCGGCTCAGATCATGATCTCAGGGTCCTGGGATCAAGTCCCGCATCGTGCTCTCTACTCAGCGGGGAGCCTGCTTCCTCCTCTCTCTCTCTGCCTGCCTCTCTGCCTACTTGTGATCTCTCTCTGTCAAATAAATAAATAAAATCTTTAAAAAAAAATTAGTGTTGACAAATACATACATATATATTTATATTAACATCAGCTGCTTCATGTATTTGGGTGTTCCCACGTTGGGTGTATAAATATCGATAATTGTTCTATCTTCTTGTTGGATTGTTCCCTTTATAATTCTATAGTGTCCTTTGTCTCTTGTTATGGTCTTTGTTTTGTCTCTTTTGTCTGATGTAAATATTGCTGCCCTGACTTTCTTTTCCTTTCCATTTGCTGATAAATACTTTTCCATCCCTTTGCTTTAAATCTGCATGTGTCTAGGTCTGAAATGAGTCTCTTTTAGGCAGCTAATAGATGGATCTTGCTTTTTTATTCATCCTATCACTTTATGTCTTTTGATAGGAGCCTTTAGTCTATTTACATTCATAGTAATTATTGATGGGAATATACTTATTGCCATTTAAAATTTTTATTTTATTTTATTTTTTTAATTTTTAATTTTTAATTTTATTTCTTTTAAAGATTTTTTAAATTTTTTATTTGACAGACAGAGATCACAAGTAGGCAGAGACGCAGGCAGAGAGAGAGGGAAGCGGGCTCCCTGCTGAGCAGAGAGCCTGATGCGGGGCTCTATCCCAGGATGCTGAGATCATGACCTGAGCTGAAGGCAGAGACTTAACCCACTTAGCCACCCAGGCGCCCCTTATTGCCATTTTTGTTACTTGTTTTGGGGTTTTTTTTTAGCTCCTTTCCTTTTCTTGCTCTCTTCTTTCATGGCTTACTAGCTTTTTTAGTGATGTACTTGTATTCCTTTCTCTTTCTCTCTCTCTCTCTCTCTTTTCATATCTATTACTGGTTTTTGGTGCATGGTTACCACTAGGTTTATATATAATGTCTCATGCATATAGCAATCTACATAAAGTTGATGGTCACTTAAGTTTGAACTCATTCTAAAAGTGCTACATTTTTACTCCTCCCCCTGACCACTTAAGTATATTGTCACACTTTACATCCTTTTATTTTGTAAATCTCTCGATGGATTTCCCCTCCCTTGACGGATTTTTATAGGTACATTTATTTTTACTGCTTTTGTGCTTCCTACTTTTCTCAATCCTGCTTATGGTTTTTCCTTTCCACTTGGAGAATCCCCTTGAATATTTCTTGGAAGGTTGGTTTAGTGATTATGAATTCCTTTAACTTTGTTTTTCTGGGAAACTTTACCTATTCTATCACTCTGAATTATGGCCTTGCTGGATGGAGTATTTTTGGCTTCAGGAGGTGAGAACAGATTTTGGGGGGAAATCATCAGTTTTCCTGCCATATATGTATAATTGGGTTCAAGGTGAGATAGTACTTCACCTCTTTTTCCATTCAACAAGTATCTGGCTGTTTGTCCTCACCCTCCAAAACTCTCTCTAAATTTAATTTCACGGAACTAATTCTTTTATCCATTTTTTAAAAGATTTTATTTATTTCTTTTACAGAGAGAGACAGCACAAGCAGGGGAGAAGCAGGGAGAAGGTGGGGAAGAAGCAGACCCCCTACTGAGTAAGGATCCAGATGTGAGGCTTGATCCCAGGACTCTGAGACCATGACCTGAGCAGAAGGCAGATGCTTAACCAACTGAGCCACCCAGATGCCCCTTTCATGCATTTTTATAAGTGTCATGTCTTTGTTCATAGAACTACTATTGACTAGAATGTTCTCTCCTCAATTTTGTTTCTTTTCAATAACTTGCTGATGTCTTTTTATCCAATAATGGATGGATATGGTTGGGACTTGGACTTTGATCTTCTTATGCTGAGTCAAATATAGCAGATTACAGGGATGAGGCTTCTGAGGGATGATTCTGGGTAGGGAAAGTATGAATAACATATTACACTTAATATAGAGTTAAGCTACCCTTTTATGAAGTTGGTGCTTAGGAGGGTGACAATTGTTTCCAATAAAATGGACAGCGGGTAAGAGTTAGCGCTTAGATATATAGGGATTTGTGAAGTTTTTTTTTCCCCCTTGTCTTTTCCTCTCTCTTTGGTCACCCATATACTGAATCTGGTATTTGATTGCTATGTTGTTCCTTGTTTGTTATTGCTTTTCATATATTATTTATTTTCTCTATTACTGGGGATTGTTTTAAGAAAGGAAAAATAACCAACAATATAACCATACATTCTTGTATAAAACACTTAAATTGCTTTCTGAGCAATCTTTTCATTTGTATTTTTCTTCCATAGTTCGATGTCCTTTGGCAGAAAATAGAGCTTAAATTTTACAGTTAATAGTTTAGATTTCTAGTTTCTCATTTTATATGAACTCTCTATATTAATTGGCATCCACTTTTACGACATTCATCTCTTATTTGATTTACCGCCAACATGGTTTTGAGGACATTTTGTTAGGAAAAGAACTAACAGTCTTTCTTAACTGTTGTTCTTTGAGAGGATTAAATACTACTGAACAATTATTGGAGTAACTATTTTCAATTCTCCCATACGTGGTACATAGCTAGTTCCACTCTAAATGCCTAGAAGATGAGTTAATTCATTGCATGTAACAGAAATCTTGGGTTATTGGGGCTCAGTTTTTTTCCCAGTTCAGGAGTGTGACCAAGGGATTACAAAATTTTTCTTAGGAAAGGCATATCCTACTGAAATAGAACCATGAGATTTTTATCTTGACTTTTAATGATAGAAGTAGGCAGATGTGAACCAAAGGGTTTATTTTGGGATTTCAAATGCATGAGATTTCCTCTTTTCTGTTTAACTGCATCATAGGCAATAGTTTTAACATTACTTTCAGAAGTGTATAATTCCAACGAAGGGAAACATTTTTAAAAGACTGGTAGTACTGGAAAGCTAAATATAACAGATTTTTGGGAATAAGGACAAAAATACTTTTTTAAATATTTAGAACTAGAAGAGTTTGCTTGTTGCCAGAGTTTTGGCCCATCCCTGTCTTTTTTTTTTTTTAAACTTCTAAGAGCAGATAAACACTAATATTCTTTCTTTTATGTATATATGAATTTTACAAAATCATTGGCACTCAAAATCTTCATATCCAGTTTGAACACAATGCCTATTACATAGAAGATACTCAATAAATATTTCCTTTTCATCTTCTCCTCCTCCTTGTTCTTTTTTTTTCTTCCCTCTATCCTTTCATTCTTTTCTTAGGAAAGAAATTATGAAATTGTACTCTTATGCATAAAAGGGTTTTTAAGAGATATGGAAGGCCAGAAAGTGTAGCTTTTCTAGAATCGCTGGGAAAGCCTGTTACAGCCCGAAGACATCTAATATGTTTTTATCCCAGCTACTAAAACATATTGGTTTTTTTCCCAAGCTAATACCTGTCATAAAGTATATTGAGCTTTACATCACATGTTCAAATTGTTTGGTTTAGATTTATTCTAGCAGTTCTATTTGCTACTATACTTCAACTAATGCTTGAAGGTAGTTGGAAGAAAATTAGAGGTGTGAGATTTTCTCTGGATTAGAGTATGAAGAAAACTTAAGAACACACAGATTCTTCTATTTAATGAAGATTGGGGGGGAAACGACCAATATTTACCAGGTACCTACTCTATACAGATAACTTTGCTTTATAGCAATTGTCTCATTGAATCCTTAAGATTACTTTTAAAAAATGACTATTTTTTAAAGCTGGTTTAGGTTCACAGCAAACTTGGAAGTCCAGAGATTTCTCCTGTGTTCCCTGTCCCTGCAAATGCATAGCCTCCTTCATCACCAATGTGACTCATCAGAATTGTACATTTGTTACAGTTGAACTTACACTGACTCATCCAAGTTATCCTAAGTTCATAGTTTACTTTAGGGTTTGTGGTTGGTGTATAGTCTATGAGTGTAGACAAATGTATAATGTTCATTATAGTGTCATACGGAGTATTTCCACTGCCCCCAAAACACTTCTGTGCTCCACTTAGTTACATCTTCCCCTCCCTACCCTGGGAAACCACTGATCTTTTTACTGCCTCCATAGTTTTGCCTTTCTCAGAATGTCCTGTTGTTAGAACCATTCAGTATGTAGCCTTTTTCCGATTGTCTTCTTTCATCTCATAATATGCATTTGAAGTTCCTCCACATCTTTTCCTGGCTTGGAACATAGATCATTTCTCTTTACCACTGAATAATATTTCATTGCCTGGATGTACCACAGATTATCCATTTGCTTACTGAAGGGTGTCTTGTGTGCTTCCAAGGTTTGGCAAATATGAATAAAGCTGCTGTAAACATCCTTTACAGATTTTTGTGTAGACATGTGTTTTCAGTTCTTTTGGGTAAATATTAAGGAGCATGGTTTCGGGATCATATGGTAAGATTATATTAAATTTTGCAAGAAACGGCTAAACTGGTTTCCAAAGTGACCATACCATTTTGCATTCCCACTAGCAATGCATAAGAGTTTCTGCTACTCTGCATTCTCACCAGTGTTTAGTGTTGTCAATATTCTGGATTTTGGCCATTCTACTAGTTGTATAGTGGCATCTTATTGTTTTAATTTGCATTCCCTAATGATATATACTTGGAGCATACTTTCAAATGCTTATTTGCTATCTGTATATCTTCTTGGTTGAGGTGTCTGTTAATGCTTTTAGCTCACTTTAAAATTGAGTTGTCTGTTTTCTTATTGTTGAGTTTCAAAAATTCTTTGTATATTTTGGATAATAGTCTTTTATCAGATGTGTCTTTTGCAAATATTTTCTCCTAGCCTGAGGCTTATCTTCCCATTCTATTAGCAGTGTCTTTCCCAGAGCTGAAGTTTTTAATTTTAATGGATCTTGCATATTGATTCTTGTTTAATGGATCATGTTGTTGTATGTAAAAAGTCCCCAGACACTCCTATACTATTGTCTAGGAGTTTGATAGTTTTACATTTTATATTTAGGTCTGTGACCCATTTCAAATTAATTTTTGTGAAGGGTGAAAGATCTGTGTCTAGCTTCATATTTTTAAAAATATTTATTTATTTATTTATTTATTTATTTATGCATATGGATGTCCAATTATTCTAGCACCATTTTGGAAGAAACTAACTTTGCTTTATTGTATAGCCTTTGTTCCTTTGTCAAAAACCAGTGGACTATACTTATGTGGGTCTATTTATGGACACTCTCTTCTGTTTTATCAGTCTACTTGCCCATTCCTTTGCCAATACCACAATGTTTTGATTGGTATGGTTTCTGGAATGCAAATGTGATGTCTGGAGTTCCAGCAGCTCTCTTGGGCTATAAAGTTGAGTTTTAAGATGCAAGCCACATTTTGTAGAGCACAGGATAAAAGGAGCCTAGGTCCCTAACACTGTGAAGCTTTCATATTTCCCTGGAAAGCATATCCCTGGATTTATTTTATATGAATGAGAAATAAACATATGTAAGTCACTGTGCTTGAGATCTTTATTTTTACCCCAGAACCTTATTCTCTCTGGTTCAAAGCAGTATATTTGCTTATAATTACTTACAAGCTGGGACATTTTGCTGGGATCTTGATTGGGACTGCATTGAGTCACTAGGTTCAGTGACCAATTTGGGAAGAACTGACATCTTAGCAATATCTTGACAACATTGAACAGGCTTATGATATTTTGAAGTGTATTCCATTATCATTATAGAGAGATCTGAAAATAGTACATAACATGCTTAAAGTCTACAGTCGGTTACTGACAGTACCAGGTTTTAAACCTTGATTTGTCTAATTCCAATGTCTTTAATACTAAATTATCTTACAACAAATAAAAAGGAAGAAAGATAAAAAACAAAACATTCTGGGGGCAAAACTGTATGCGAGGCCTTTTAAAAAATAAATTGCATACACCTTCTTTCAACACTTCACAGACCTTATTCATCTACCATTGAAATTTTTGCCACTAGAACTAACATTTGCCGAATTTTTTTAAGGCAAAACAAACTGCTCTCAGCAATGTGCATGAAGTTGAGTATATAAAATCTTCTCCAATGGTACAAATCACATCTCTTATTTAGACTTCTGAAGAGTGATTCTCAATGTTTTTGAAGGTTTGAAATATTCATAGGTATGCTCAAACACTATGCCTGTAATTTGTGCTGTCTAAATTGGATTCCCATAGACCTACCCATTTAACTCCAAATTATATAATAATGAGCATATTTCATGTATAAAACCACATTTTAAAATAAAAATTATTATAAATATATGTAATTATTAAAATTGAAAAGATTCCCATAGAAACTCTCTCAAATATATATGAGGTTCACTAAACATCTCAATTTATCCAGGACTGGGGGATTTTCAGTGTTAAAATTGGGACTGTCCCAGATGAACCAGGAGATTTGGTAACCCTACATGTATATAATTGAAGAAACCTGGCATTATCTCATCTAACATGCATTCAACTATTCAGTTAGATATAATTAGCCCTCTTCTAAGATGAGAATCCAGGCACAGTGTATCTGGTGAGATAGTAACTATTAAATCAAATATCAAAATCCATTTAACTGCCTTTAAAATAGATTTTTTAGATTCACTTCTCCGCCAGTCCTACCTTTCAGAAAGTGGTTGTTTTTCTGTTTCTAGAATTGCTGTTCTTCTCTTCGATCTGCCGAGGATTTGCAGGTGTTTGCAATCTTTAGATAAGCTCTTTAGCTGATCTCCTGCTAGCTGAGGTAGTCTCAGCCTGCTACTTCTCCGCCATCTTGACCGAGGGACTCCTAAAATAGATTTTTTAAATACCACACTTTCACCCAGCACATTACCTTAGCAGGAAAATAACACTGACAAATATTATATCTAATTCAGACTCTAGCAAGAAAAATTGGAGTGCTCTAACCACACGTCACATTTCTCTCAACTGGCTTAGGAAGGAAATTCACTGAGTGTCTTCCATCAACTCAGGACATGCTCTGGGCCACTATTATGATGCCACCCTGTCTTCCTCTTCCTGTTGTCTTCCCTGTCTGTGCTGTCACTGCTGCCTGTTTCCCTTTTGGTTCCCTTCCTAAGCCACCATGGTCCCCTTCTATTTAACCTTTACTCATATGGTCCTCTCTCCATTGCTATGTGTTCTCATTATCTTACAGAGATTTTGTTGGGAAACCATTTTATTTTGTGTGAAATCTTCTTATTCTAAGTACCTTATAGGAAAAGATGGAAAGGTCAGGGCAAGACAATAGAAGAAGCAGAAGTATTCATATTGTTATAGACTAAATATCTGTCTCCCCCTACAAACTTTTTGTTGAAAGAAAGCTCAATATGATAGTGTTAGGAGGTAGGGCCTTTGGGAGGTAATTGGGTCATTGGGTGGAACCTTCATGAATGGGATTAGGGAATTTATGAGACCCCACAGAGCTACCCTGCCCCTTCTGCCATGTGAGGTTATAATGAGAAAGCACATCTATAAACCAGGAATGGGTTTTCACCATTCAACTAAATATGCCGGAGCCTTGATCTTGGACTTCCCAGCCTCTAGGACTCTGAGAAATAAATTTCGTTGTTTATAAGCCACCCAGTCTATGGTATTTCTGTTATAGCAGCCTGAACAGAGACAATCTATTTTTTTAACATTTAAAAAAAAAATTTGAATTCAATTAGCCAACACATAGTACATCATTAGTTTCTGATGTAGTGTTCAATGATTCATGAGTTTCATACTAACACCCAGTGCTCATCACATCACGTGCCCTCCTTAATGGCCATCACCCAATTACCCCATCCCTCCACCTACCTCCTCTTCCACAACCCTCAGTTTGCTTCCCACAGTCAAGAGTCTCTCATGCTTTGTCTCCCTCCCTGATTTCTCCCCATTCAGTTTTCCCTCCCTTCCTCTATGATCCTCTGTGCTATTTCTCGTATTCCACATATGAGTGAAACCATATAATTGTCTTTCTTTGGTGTATTTCACTTAACATAATCTCCTCCAGTTCCATCCATGTTGATGCAAATGGTGGGTATTCATCCTTTCTGATGGCTGAGTAATATCCCATTGTATATATGGACCACATTTTCTTTATCCATTCTTCTGTTTAAGGAGATCTTCACTCCTTCCACAGTTTGGTTATTGTGGGCATTGCTGCTATGAACATTGGGGTGCATGTGTCCCTTCTTTTCACTACATCTGTATCTTTGGGGTAAATACCTAATAATACCATTGCTTGGATCATAGGGTAGCCTATTTTTAACTTTTTGAGGAACCTCCATACTTTTCCAGAGTGGCTATACCAGTCTGCATTCCCACTAACAGTGTAAGAGGGTTCCCCTTTTCCACATCTTCACCAACATTTGTTGTTCCCTGTCTTGTTAATTTTAGCCATTCTAACTGGTGTAGAGTGGTATCTCATTGTGGTTTTGATTTGAATCTCCCTGGTGCCAAATGATATGGCACATTTTTTCATGTGTCTTTTGGCCATTTTTGTATGTCTTCTTTGGAGAAATATTTTCAAATCTTTTCTTCTGTCTCACTCAAAGCAATGATCTTGAACAAAAGTGTCTTTTCAACTTTCTTGTCTAAGATAAATTCCACCCTTTTCCTCACACACATGAACTTCTGACAGATTTATTTCACTGGCTCTCTAAATTTTGTAAGGTAATATGGCTATTAAGAACTTGAAATGTTGGGGTGCCTGGGTGGCTCAGTAGGTTAAAGCCTCTGCCTTCAGCTAAGGTCATGATCCCAGGGTTCTGGGATCGAGTCCCGCATCAGGCTCTCTGCTCGGCAGGGAGCCTGCTTCTTCCTCTCTCTCTCTGCCTTCTCTGCCTACTTGTGATCTCTGTCTGTCAAATAAATAAATAAAATCTTTAAAAAAAAAACTTGAAATGTTGCTCCTCCAAATTGAGATATGCTAGAGTTGTAGAAAATACATAAGATTTTGAAGACTTAGTATGGAAAAAAAGCAAGATCTCATTAAAATATTTTATATTGATTACATGATAAAATTAGCTTTTTGTTATTTCTAATTAAACATAATATTAAAATTTCATTTGTATTTTAATGTGGTTATGAAAAACTTTAAAATAACACATTTGGCCCACATTCCTATTGGATAATTTGTTCTATAGTGTTATGATATCCTCACATAGCTAGGGTTTGAGAACGTATCTACTGGGAGAGACCTCATCCATCCCTCCACCCATCCATCTATCTAATCATCCATTCATCCACTTATTTAACATATACTTACTAGGTTTTATAGATAGAATGATGGGGAAGTAGACATGGCCATACTCTTCATGTATCATACAGTTTAGTGAAGGAAAAATTCATTAACTCTTCTACTAGCTAATGTATAATTAGAACCTATGTTAAGTTGAAAAGGTGTATGGGTCATGAAAGTCACACAGAAGGAATGAAGCTTGGGCTGGGGTGAGTGAGAAGGTCTCCCTAAGGGATTGAACATTTGGCCTCACAGCCAAATAAACTAGGCCAGAGTATGATGGGAAGAGAAGAACGATGAAACCAGATGGTCCCTTCAGGGCTTTCGAGCAGCATGGCTTATGACACAAAGAAGAACAAGAAGCATTCCTCAAGATGAGACTGAAGAGACAGGTACAGGTCAAAACAAAAGCTCATAAGGAGACCAGTGGCTGAGAAGGAGAGCACACCAGCAGGGGCTCTTGCAAATTGTACTGACACATTGGAAGCTGGTGGACAGTTTTTGTTAGGGTGAGGAGCTCTGTAAAGGTCATTTTTTGTTGTTATATTATTTGCTTTTGGTCTTTTAGCACCACTTACAGATTTGGAATTATGGTGGCTTTTATGCCAGATCTATTTTTTTATCTTTGGCATTTAATTGCAAAACTCTTTCTGACTGGGTTATTCTGATTCAGTCAGGTCAAAACAAGCAAGGCCGTAAGAATATGAAGGGAAAAATACTCTGGAAATTACATGTCATCATTCTCCTTCCTGTCTTGACAGCCAGACTGCAGTCCAATTGAAAGAACAACAACATCAACAAAAAAAACCCAACAGTGTTCTGAAGGGGAAGGAGGAGATTACTTTTTGGTCATTCCTTTCCCATCAGAAGATTTTTCTATCTGAGCTATTTGCCCAAATCTTGGTGGATTGAGAGAATTTTTTTCTTTTTTTACGAAGGCAGATTCTTTCTTTACTTGATCATCACTAAATATTGGCAATGATTCTGAGTATGATTGCGGTAATACACGCAAATGCATACTTTAAGTTATAAACTGCATGCAAAAGTTATTTCTGTAGTCCTTAATCGGTAAGGATCATAGTTTCCCACTCAAATGCTAACTGCATTATTGTAGTCATATCTCTTTTTTTTTCCAATTTATTTATTTTCAGAAAAACAGTATTCATTATTATTTCACCACACCCAGTGCTCCATGCAAGCCGTGCCCTCTATAATACCCACCACCTGGTACCCCAACCTCCCACCCCCCCGCCACTTCAAACCCCTCAGATTGTTTTTCAGAGTCCATAGTCTCTCATGGTTCATCTCCCCTTCCAATTTACCCAAAAGCACATACCCTCCCCAATGTCTTTTTTTTTATATAACTTAAATTGAGGGGGAAAAAAACCAAACCTCACAGTAAAGGATACTAAAAGCAACTTCCCATAGCTTTAAACTGTTCACTTTAAGTATAAATTATTCTAGGCAAAGATCTATAAATAACCATGAAGCCGAGGAATGCATGGGAAATGAAAGTTAATGCAGAATGCACTGCTTGTTTCTTTGGTTTTCAAATAAAGTGCTCTCTGCTTTGTTTATTCAACAACACATGATTAACTTGTTTGGGATGTTACATAACAGAGGGGAGACTGATCTATTTTTTGATACTGTATGCAAATTATGTTCAAAGTATGTTTAGACATATGTGATGCTGTGCTTTATAATAAGAAATGTGTATTCGCTCCTTATCCTGTTAGGCCCAGAGCTTCTAGAACCCTTAGAGTTTCCTGAGTGATGAGAATGATAAAGGCGTCTGGTTCATGAGGTGACTTGGACCTCACCTAAGGATGGGGGCTGGTTGCCAAGAGACCCAAAGATGTGCTTAGAGGGTTGGAACTTATAGTCTCACTCCAACCTTTTTAGCAATTATAATGATACTTATCCAACAGTCTGAAATGCAAAGTCAGTTGTTATACATTCTTCCTATTAGCCAAAGGAACTCATCCAGCTGTAAACTAGCTAAAAAAGCCATATGTAGTCTTGATAATTAGTTATCTCCAAAAGTTATATATCCAAGGATTGCAAATATCCAGCCATGGACAAATGAATTGTTACCAAAATACTTTTCACCAGGTACTATATTGTTCATTTTAGATGAGTATTTGATCATTTATCATGTTAAATGGTAGACAGGATCAAGAGGGTCCCAATCATTCGACTATTTTTTACTGACGCTCTGCTCTGTGCAATGCTAAATGGCATTTGTTAAATCAAAATCCATCTCTTAATTCCTGTGTACAGCCTAATGGCCTGCAAACTGAATTGTCTTAATTTTGTCACTCTGTTAAAGCTGCCATTGTCTTAAAAAAAAAAAAAGCCAATTTAAGCAATAAATTCAACTGGAACAATCTACCTACATTTATTACTTTAAAAAGAGCTTTGCTAACACATATATATATTCTGATTTATTCTTCTCAGTTTGGGGCTTTTACAAGATGTGGCTTGAGGCTATTTACAATATCTAAATGCCTATCACATAGCAGTCCTGTGTTAAGTGGCAATTAGATAGAATATGTACTATATAAGAGAAGGTGGTATTTGGGGAAATTTATCAGTTAAGATGATGCTGATTTTATATTTCATGAATAAACATCCATTTTTAAGACTCTAAGTTTTTTTTTTTAAACTTTCACTGCATGTTTTTCTTCAGGTTTCTAAAGAAAAAAAAGTAAAGCTTTAACTAGTCTGTGATATTTAAGCCTATGTGTAATAAGTGTACTATGTTAAACATACGTTGTTCTCGAATTTAGTCTATTCCTTTGTCTTGCTTTGTGCCTAATTGGATTTTAATATGACATGTAATGGGAGGTTTTCTGATAATTCCTTGAAAATATATAACTCTGCCTGGAAGTGTCCTTGAGAAACTTGGAAAGGTTTTTATTGCATCAAATACTTGAAGATGGTAATTAACATAGTAATGTTTATCTCAACCATAATACTGCAGCTTCTTCAAAAAACTCTTTTGCCTGAGGAATTCTACAATATCTGATTTGCTTCTAATCTGAAAAGAACATCTTTCCCATAGCTAATAACTTTCCAGAGCTGGAGAACAGAGCTACCAACCTTAGTCTGCAAAAGAAAATTTAATTTAACACCTAATTTAACAGTGTACAAGAAAGTAATTATCAATTTGGATCAGTTTTGAAGGTAAATTATCATTTACTCCCTAGTGGGTTCAGCTTATCAAGATGTTTTTTCAATAAACTGATTTCTAGAAAATCTTTTGGAATTTTGTTAAGGACAATGACATCCATGGAAAAGGAAATATTTGTGATTAAGTAAACCTCTTGACCCAAGGTCAATAAATGATTCTCTGTTTTATTCAATTTTTGGCTTAATTTATCAGAATTCTATTAAAATGAATTATAATAGACCCCAAATTGCATTCCCTTTCCCTGGGAACTCAGATTGCATTCATCTGTTGACATTCCAAATATACTCTTTTCCTCCTCCCTCTGTATTCTCTAATTGACCTTAGCAACATTCATTGCTGTAAATATGACCTCTGGTCAGAAATTTTTTTTTTTTTTTAAGATTTTATTTTCAAGTCATCTTTACATCCAACGTGAGGCTCGAACCCACAACCTGGAGATCAAGAGTCACATGCTCCACCAACTGAGCCACCCAGGCGCCCCTCTAGTCAGAAATCTTGTTTGAGCTCTAAACTAGTATATTTAAGTGTCATCCTGATATTTGACGACTAAGTTTCATAAGGCTCTTAAACTTAACATGTCCAAACCAAGTCTTCTTTTCCCCACCTCTAAGTACTCCAATGACTATCCAATTCCAACTTTTCTAGTGAATCGCTCTTTGTCATTAGCCAAGTGAAAAAATGGGCATTATCTTCTTCTCAATCCACTTGCCCAACTCTGGTACCAAGACCTTTACCAGCCCTGATTAATTTTATCTCCTAAGTGTATGTTTTGTCTTCTTGACCACCACACTAGTCCTTACCATTATCACCTCTTGATTACACCACCACCTGCGTCATAATTTGTACTGTGAGAAGCCCAGCTTATTTGCCTCTTTCATCTTCCTTGTATTCCATTTCTCTCACTGCAACCAGAATGACCATTTAGGAATCTTTTTCCAATCACATCACCTCTCTCCCCTTAAAATCCTTCAAAACCTTCTCACTGGGCTTAGAATAAAGAACAAAATACTGAGCATGATCTGCAAAGCACTGCATAATTCAGGCTCTGCCTATTCCCCAACTACATCTCCTACCCATGATTCACTATTTTCCAGTCATTGGCCTAGGCTGAGTTCTGCAACATGAAAAGCTCTTTGCTCCCTCATGGCTCTTTCTTCTACTGCACAACCTTCCCCCTCCCACTTCACATTGTTGGGGTCTCCCTTAGATATTTATGGATGCCATCTCTTGTTCTAAAATAGATCTTACTTATTCTCTCCCATGATTGCATCCTTCAAAGAAATAATGTGTTTACTATTTAATCATTGCTTCTTTTCCTTCCATAAACCTTGTGTTCTATGAAAGAAGGGAACAGGACTGATTTCTTCACAACTATATATCCAGCACCAAATAGCATGCCTAATATATAGAAAGACTTAGTAAGTATTTTTAAATGAATGAATAAATAAATAAACATCCAGACCAAAAAAAAAAAAAAAAAAAAAGCAGGTAAAATCTTATTCCATGGAATCAAGTGTGTTAAGATTGCCACATTTCTTTTTTCCTTCTTTTCTTTTCTTTTTCTTTTTTTCTGCCTTCCTTCCTTCCTTCCTTTCTATTGAAATGTCCATTTTTTTTTTAAAGATTATATTTGTCAGAGAGCAAGAAAGCACAAGCAGGGAGAACAGCAGCAGAGAGAGAAGCAGGCTCCCTACTGAGCAGAGAGCCTGGTGCAGGACTCAATCCCAGGACGGTGAGATCATGACCTGAGCCAAAGGCATACGCTTAACCAATTGAACTACCCAGATGCCCTGAAATGTCTATTTTCATTTAGGGTTTTATGGATTAGTCCAGGGGTGGTAATAATGAGTAAGAAAAGTTAAATGAAAAATACTCATGAAGAATGAGAATTATACTGGAAAGAATCTTAAGAGATATAAAGTTCTAACAGTCTAGTATTCTAAATCAGGAAAGAGCAACTTTGGAGGCAGAATGTCAAAGGTAGTTTAAGGGCAGAGATCTCATCTTCCTTGTTTATTTTATATATATATATTTTTTAAACAATTTATTTGAGAGGAAAAGGAGAGAGCATGAAGGAAAGGGGCAGAGAGAGAGAGAGAGTCTTAAGCTGACTCCAAGCTAAGTACAGAGCCTGATGCAGGGCTTGATTTCATGACTCAGAGATCGCAACTTGAGCTGAAACCAGAATCTGGACCCTTAACTGGCTGTGCGACCCAGGTATGCCTTTCTTGTTTTTTGTTTTGTTTTGTTTTTTCATAATTATGTAATATGATAGCAGTGCTAATTATTGCTACAATGACAATCCTATTACAATATATAAGTGTAACACATTAACATGTTATACACCTTAAGTTTATACAATATTATATGTCAAAATTATCTTAATTAAAAATGAAACAAAACAAACGGCCTCTTCTTGGGCAAAGCAATGATATTTGCTTTTATTGAATAAAATCTGTGGCTGAGATCTCAAGTCCTAGGAAATTCAAACCCCTATGTTGTTGAAGGGAGTAGTCTCCTATCTCCAGAAACACATGGAGATCTTTGAAGTTCATGCAGTACCCATAAAAGTGGGGGAAGTGTCTTTATCTTCTGCTCTTGATTACAGTCGTCTTTACTCTCATCCCTACACGGCCCTTTGAAGAGAGATTGCTCTGCAGCTCTCGGGCTGAGCTTGAGCAAAGGAATCTCTGCTGATTCTGTGAGCCTCAATGGCGAGGGTCGAGCCTTTTCATGGACTTCTAGCAACTGCCTTTTGAAAATTTGTCTTTTCCTAGGGACAGGACCTAGATTACTTTTTCTGTTTGTTGTCATATTCTAAGCTCTGGACTTTGGCTATAACTGGAATTCTTTTTTACAGCTCAATTTAAAAATCTGGTACAGAACGAACATTATCAGTGAACATTCTTCCTTATAGAAGGGGAATTTAGAGAGGGGAGCTCTGCAGCCAACTTCTCCCAAGGCCAAACTTGTCATGCAGTGAACTTTGGACCATACCACTCCTGGAGCCTGAAGTAAATCTACAGAAAAGTTTCTGTGAGTGAATGAGAAAAAAGTTTCTGTGAGTGAATGAGAAAATGAGAATGAGAAATGAGAAAACACTAAATAAAGAAAACTAAATAAAGATCAGCACCCCAACAAATGATATCTGTAGTTTTTAAAAAACAAAACCCAAACAAGATCTAGAAATGAGATCCATTGCACAATATGTAAAATACCCAAATGGGGTTTGTTAATTTATGATATTACAAAGATAGCAAATTATTATTATAAATGATGGGTTCAGCTATCTGGAACTGGAGTTATTGACATTTTGCTATACTGTTAATAGAAACATAAACATTTATAGTCTACTGAAAATAATATATGGTGGAGATCTGGTATAACCTTCTGTTCCAACTGGAATTTTGTGGAAACTCTTAGAAAATTCCTTTATGCAAACTCTTTCTCTCTCTTCCTCTCTCCCCCCCAAATTATATTGACCCTTTTCTTTGTGCTCCATGTAGTTATATATTTAAATTACTTCCTTATATTAAGATCCTTAAAATGCGTAACATTTTAAATTCTGATTTATTAAGATTCTTAAAATGCATAACATTTTTAATTCTTATTTTTTTTGAAAATGCATAACATTTTTAAAATAAGAGGACTTATCAATTGGTTATTCCAATTTTTTTCCTACAAAATACATTTCTGTCTTATAATACTTGAAAAATACTGAAAGATAAAAATTAAATAGTCCTATAATAATAACCAAATGCCATCAAATCCTTATTATAATGGCTTAATATGCTCAAGCCTTCAAAACGCTTTCTGTCAATTATGTATTAGTCAGGAATGATCCTGTCATCTGAATATGTAGAGCTTTACTGCTTTTTGACCCATGCTGCATACCCTCTGGCTATTGTCCCTGTTTTTCACTGACCGTGAGGTAGCAGGTTGGACCGTATCTCAACTTCTTTTAATTTTTTTTTAAAGATTATTTATTTATTTATTTATTTGACAGAGAGAGATCACAAGTAGGCAGAGAGGCAGGCAGAGAGAGAGGAGGAAGCAGGCTCCCTGCTGAGTAAAGAGCCCCATGCGGGCCTCGATCCCAGGACCCTGAGATCATGACCTGAGCCGAAGGCAGCGGCTTAACCCACTGAGCCACCCAGGTGCCCCTCAACTTCTTTTAAAAGAAAGACCAGTTTCTAGTTTGATTCCCCCCAGCAAAAAGATACCTGTTGGAGAACATCGAAGATGCCTTTGTACTTTGTGGTTGAGGTTATTAAATGCTGTCTCTGACTACAATTACTGTATGACATTTTAAACATTTTATCTCCACCTTCCTATAGACTGACACTTAAAGTACAGAAATTATATTCTTAATAAAGTAGAGGCAATTTTGTATATCAGCATGCATAGTAAGTGGCTAAAAGCCATATTTCTATGACTCTGAGTGGTTCTGATATTGCCATCTACTTCCGACCTCAAATGGCAGGTGTGTAGCATGAGTGAGAAAGACCTCTTTGTTGTGTAAGCCACAGAGATTTAGGAGATTTTTATTACTGCAGTATAATCTAGATTTTCGTAAGTGATACAATTACCCTGCCACAGAAAACTTCAAGTGCCTAAGTACAGAGTGCCAAGTCCCAGGAGAGAGCTGCTGCTAAGGTTTTCGTTCTTCATCTTACAGGAAGTTCGCCCGCACGCCAATGTTAACTCACTTACCTTGAGCTTGACATGGCAACTGCCTACTCACCCCGAGCTCTTTGGACACAGCAAAAAATAAAATGCCCTTAAACCTGATCTATCACAGCAGCGTTCTTCCCTCAAAGGGATGGCATGAAGGAACTGGGAGGGAAGGGGTAGGGTAGGACTAGGATTCCCCCTGGCATATCTGGCTCATATTCAATCAAATAGGAGAAAATACATATTCAATGATACAAAGTACAAACCATCAAACGATGGAGATGTTACATAAAAACACTGTTACATAAAAGTACAGTTGCAACACTTTATCTAGAAATGAATAAATCAAATTATAAATTGGAAAGAAAGGATAAGAGGTGGTGTTCTTTTTTTAAAAGTACAGACTCTTAGGGAAACGAAAAAAAATTTTTAAATTTTTCAAACATGAGGACAGCCAGAAACTCTGTTATGAACTGTTGGATATTTAGGAGAGCTATGTAGGGGGTGCCTGGGTGGCTCAGTGGGTTAAAGCCTCTGCCTTCAGCTCAGGTCATGCTCCTAGGGTCCTGGGATCGAATCCCACATCGGGCTCTCTGCTCGGCGGGAAGCCTGCTTACCCCTCCCCTCTCTATCTGCCTGCCTTTCTGCCTACTTGTGATCTCTGTCTGTCAAATAAATAAATAAAATCTTAAAAAAAAAAAAAAAGGAGAGCTATGTAGAATCCAGAGTGGAATTTAAAACTATTATATGTTTTCCCTAGATAGACCATTAGAAAAAAAAATTCTCATGACTCATAAATCACTAAAGGCTTTTATTTTTTTCCGTAAACAGTGTTTTCCTGAAAACCTACAAGATGTCCAGAATTTTACCCATTGCCTTTGAAATAAAAACTTTTTTTCATAGAAGCAAACTTTAACTGTATAAAATTTAGGAATATTTTATTTAATTTTTTATTCAAATTCCAGTTAACATATAGTGTAGAATTAGTTTCAGGAGTTGAATTTAGTGATTTATCGCTTACATATAATACCCAGTGCTCATCCCAACAATGCCCTCCTTAATGGGCATCCCCCATTTAGTGATTCCCACCACCCCCCCTCTAGCAGCCCTCAGGTTGTTTTCTATAGTTAATAGTGTCTCAGGCTTTGCCTCCTTCTGTGTTTTTATCTCCTTTTATTTTTCCTTCCCTTCCACGATGTTCCTCTGTTTTGTTTCTTAAATTCCACATGTGAGTGAAATCACACGATATTTCTCTTTCTCTGACTGACTTCTTTCGCTTAGCATGATATACTCTGGTTCCATCCACGTTGTGCAAACAGCAAGATTTCATTCTTCTTGTTGATTAACTTGTATGCAGACAGTACATCCAAGATCTGAATACTTTTGGTGAAACATGATTAGATACTTGTAACTTGATACACCAAATACATTTTTTAACATTGAGATATCTTAAAGCCTGTGTTGGAAGTAGGTACTATGGAAATAATACATTTGGCAGTTACTTTGAAAATTCATTTTGATACAGTTGTAATCTTATTGAACAGTTTATGGTGTGATTTCCTTGGCTTTTATCCTAAATATTACTACTGTGTGAATTTGTTTTCAAAGACAAATGCAGTGTTTTTAATTTTCATCGGGCTTCAAGCAGAAGGAACTGTAATTCTAGTCTGTGTAACTTGCTCAGAGAGAATCTGCAAAACATTTTCATAAATTGGTAAGCTTTTAGTACATGTTTATTCATTGGGTTGCAGTGACTATATTTTTACAAAATTCTTCTTGAATTCCTTAAGGACTTTAAACTGTGTCTACATTTTTCTGTCATTTCCTTTTAGTTTCCATGGACCTCTTAAGCATTTCACTTAGCAAGGTCTGCAAGTTATCCTTCAAAAAAATAAAACAAAGCTAAAATAACATAGCTCCAGAGACACCGATCAATCCCTCAGTTTTGTAGCTTTAACCTTTTATGACCTTGTATACCTTATGTAGTGAAGTTGAATGCAGCAGGATTTCCACAGGTCTACTTATATTCTGCAGATGATAATGCATGTATGTGTTTGAATATGTTTTGGGGGCAGTTTTTCCAAGCTGTATTTATAGAATGCCCCATAGTCTGTCCTTAGGAGAATAAGAGATTAAACTACACCGTTTGGGATGTAACTATCTGTAAGCAAGTATATTATACAATTGACATTTTACAGTCCAACATTATGTAACAGCTAAGCAGTGATAAAATCTCTGTGCTTATTCAGCAAAAGCTAAGTAAACTGGTGTAATTTTAGAAATTTTCAAGGACCCTGTAACTGGATGGTACCACAATCCTAACAGAGACAAGTTTCCATCTACAAATTACAAATTTCATTACAACTCTTTGTGTAAATTACTCTCAATCCAAGACCTCTTAAATATGCCTTTGTTGTGCCATTGTTCTTAATGAGAAAGCGACTTAAAGTGTACTTATAGATGTATTCACAACTATTACAAAAATAAAAAGTAGGTCAATTGGTTGGTTGTACCTCAGTTGACACATTTCAACCTAATAACTTATAAAGTATTATAGATTTGTTAAGCTTGTCAAAGTGGTAAAGGAGATATGTTTATTTATTCTGGGGGCTGGTTGTTTATAATTTCTTTCTTTTTAAGATTTTATTTATTTATTTGACAGACAGAGATCATAAGTAGGCAGAGAGGCAGGCAGAGAGAGAGGGGAGGAAACAGGCTCCCCGCGGAGCAGAGAGCCCGATGTGGGGCTCGATCCCAGGACCCTGGGACCATGACCTGAGCCGAAGGCAGAGGCTTTAACCCACTGAGCCACCCAGGTGCCCTTTAATTACATTTTTAATAAAATCAGCAAGAGGAATAAATTGTCATTGAGGCTGAGGTTTTGTTTTGTTTTTTTTTTTTCCTCTTTCACACAGCAGTATAAAACACAAAATTGTCTAACTTCTGTTTGGTGGCACTTTCAAGCATTGGCTTTTAGATTAAGCTAGACATGATTAGATGACTTTTGTGAGCCTCTTACAAGAGTTAAAGAATTGGGGTTCTAGCCTTGAGTCTATCACAAGGTAGTTTTGAACGGGGCATCTTTCACTCCGTCTACCTGAGGCTGTTTCAGTATCTACAAAAGGAGTGGGCTAAGGGGCACGTGGGTGGGTCAGTTGGTTAAGTGTCTCGGGTCCTGGGATCAAGCACTATTGGGCTCCCTGTTCAGAGGGGCAGGGAGCCTTCTTCTACCTCTGCGGTTCCCCCTGCTTGTGCTTGCTTTCTGTCTGTTAAATAAATAAATGAATGAATGAATGAATGAATGAATGAATGAATAAATAAATAAATAAATAAGGCGATTGGCTGGGTCAGAGGTTCTGAGGTTTGCTCCAGCTTTGTGTTCTTCAGTCCATGATATACTGCTTATATGATTTTTTAACATTCTTAAATCTAAAATTTGTTTTATTTAATAAAGTTGGTTTCTTAAAAAAATTATTCAACATTTTTCATCCTAGATGTCTGCTGTTCAGTGTAGTCGTGGGAAGATGTTATCTGCCGTAATTACTGCATCTAATGACTCAGTGTCCACTTTCTTTACCCACGGGCTGGTCACAAGCCTGTCTCCCCTTAGATTCTTTCCTCCTGCTCAGATCTGCATACTAGGGTTCGAAATTAGCAATCTGTGTTTCTAGGCTCCCTTGCAGCGGCAGCCATGGAGGGTAGGATGCCCACACCTTCCTTCAAGAGAGGACCTGACACAGGGGGGCATTTGGGAGGCTGAGAGTGTCCAGCCCTAGTGCCTTCAGGATGTGCCTCAGTCTTGGAGTTTTTCCTGAAGCTCTATGATGGTCTAACGTCCTCACTGCCCAAAGCTCTGATCTGCCTCTCCTTTCATAGGCCTCATATTGGCCCTAGGCTTGAAGGCTTTCCCCGCTACTCTACTGCCTTCTCCCCCTTATCTTCCATAGGTGTTACCCCAACGAATCTCTTGCCCATCTAGATCCATCTTGCCATCTAGTGCTCACAGGACATAAACTCACACATTTGTGAATTACTTTTTATTGCACTCAGCCAATGGGAGAGACTGGAGAGCTGCTAGAGGGAGGAAGGAAGACGGAACCAGGATGCGTGTCCCATCTCTCCACCTCGGGGAACATCACAGTTGTGCCTGTTCCTCCTCCATGGCGCCAGCCCCTGCCCTGTGGCTCCTTTTTTTGTACGATTCTCAGTTCCTGTCAAACTTCCTGGTTTCTAGGCTCCAGTTACACCACCTGCTCCCATCACCTTCAGGAATAATAGTAACTTTCCCTTATTTTTTATTTATTTATTATTATTTTTTTTTTGTAGCTTTCCCTTATTTTTAACATCTTGGTTGCCTCGCCATCCTTTATCCCTGAAATAACCACCTCGCACTCGGTAATTACTAAGCACTGTCTTTTGCAGAATACTTTATCTTCCTATTGCCTGTCTGAGATCTGGGTCACGGAAGGGATGCTAGTTCCCTTGTTCTCTAAGTCTCCTTTCAGACTGCTTCCTAAAATTGGCTCTTTTGAGCCCTGTATCCTTGCTTTTTATTTTTTCAAAGCTTGCAGGGGATGCCTGGGTGATACAGTCAGTTAAGTGTCTGACTCAGTTTCAGCTCAGGTCGTGATCTCAGTGTAGTGAGATCGAGCCCAGGGTTGGGCTTTGTACTTAGCATGGAGTCTGCTTAAGACTCTCCCCTTGTGCCCCTCTCCCCCATTCTCTCTCTCTCTCCCTCTGTCTCTCTCCTTTTCTCTTTCTTTCTCAGGTAAATAAATAAATCTTTATCCAAAAACTTAAAAAAAAAAATGTGGGAATATGAAACTGTTACCCAAGTAAAACCCAACTTAAGACACTATCACATTGTAAAAGTCTTTCTCTTCCAGCTTCCTGCAAGGGAGTTTTGAATAGAGGGCCCCTGTGGTAGGAGAGGGAGGTTGCTGGAAATCTCGTTTAGGGTCACAGGCACAGAAAAGGAGAAAAGGAGGGTGTGTCTGGGTGCCTGGATGATTGCTGACAAGGGAACTTTTGAAAACACCACCCCAGCAGAAGTTGACTTTTCTCCACATTTTCATTTCTGAGTTTCTGGTCCTTTCTGCCACTTCTGATGTGTGCAACACCCTTTCTTTTTACTCCAGTGTGGCTCATCTCTAACTCTTTGAAGTCTGAGCGCTTTATTGTTTGCTACCACCAGGGCTGATGTCTGTGACTCAGCTCTCTGGCTACCTTGGGATTTTTTGGGACCAGGTGCCATAAATCAGAGCAAAAGATCTCACTGAAGATTAAACTGTTTATTCATAAAACAGCAACATTTTGTTTGTGGTAGGAAATAAAACCACTTTTCAGTGCCAATGAGTGAACTATTGAAAATAACATCTAAACAATCATGCATGTTTTGCTTAATTTTGAACAAATTGCTTGAGTTTGTTTTCTTTCATGCTGTAGTTATGCTGGTTAGGATGTTGCATAGCTTACTCCATGCCATGAATGGATAGGTTTCTGAAAGGATCTCAGCATCAGCTCAGACTTAAGAGCAGTAATTTTTTTTTTTAAATAGGTTATATAAACTTAACTTAGGCTAAGAATATTTTCTTTTTTTTCTGCTCTCAGTTTCTGGGTCAGAGTAACCAGTCTGAGCCCTCACTCTGACCCTGCTTTAGTTTTCTGCATGGATGCCTCATGAAATGCTATCCTGTCTTAGCCTTGATCAGAACACTTATCATTTATGCTTCCAAGTGAAGCTCTGTTTGAATCAGCTAGAACTTCTATTTACTTTTATTTTTTATTAAAGATTTATTTATTTGATAGAGAGATCACAAGTAGGCAGAGAGGCAGGCAGAGAGGGGAGGGGGGCAGAGCAGAGAACCCGATAGGGGGTTTGATCCCAGGACCCTCCCTGGGATCATGACCTGAGCCAAAGGCAGAGGCTTTAAACCAATGAGCCACCCAGGTGCCCCTCCGCTAGAACTTTTAAAAGGGGCCATGTTTATTGACGTGTTCTTGTATGTTCATAGTGAATCATGTAATTAATGATTAAAATAAGTTAAATATGTCATTTATAGATTAAGTTTATAGATTATTAATGGTAGTTGACTATAAATAATTATTCTCATAAGCAGCATGATTCTGTGAATTATGATTTCAGAATTTCAACTGCCTCGGACTCCTCTGACTCCTCAGAAATGAGTAGATTGAATCTTAAAGGGTATTTCTAGTCCTGAATGTTGGGTATGTGGTTATTCACCCCAGTATTGTTTATCTACACATACGCTTTTATGTGTTATAGTTTCTAATAGTTCTTTATTTGATAATAAAAATTGCATGTGTATATATTCTTATGTAGACTGATCTTCCTTCTCTTCTAGCACAATTCGCTTTCTCTTATTGTGGTGGTGGGGGTAGAATGGGAAATAGGCTCTTATTTCCCACTTGGCTCTCAGAGGGAGGAGGAGCCTATGAATATTTGCATACAGACTATCTTTGTTTTGTGAAGTATGTTTCTCAGTGTCTGTCTCCTTGTTTGATTGGGAACTCTGCAAATGCTGGGATTGCTTCTGGCCTCTTCTCTGGTGTAGTCCCAGTGTCCAGACAATACTTTGCTCATTGTAGACACCCAAAACCTGCCCAAAGAAAGACGTATAGAATTTCGCCATGAACATAACATTGAATAAGTGTATTCCTCAAACATTTTTACTCAAACAAAATTCAAAACCTAGAGTTGCTTCTTGTTTTCTCTACATCTTTGGATAAGTTGATCTCTGATTCATTTTTCTCATCATATCACCTTCTTTAGTGAGGTCCTGGAGATCAAACTTAATTAGGTAAAATAGCAAGCATGGTGTTGCCATCTACTAAGTCCTCAACAGTTACCATATTGGATATCTTTTGCAGCAATGCACATAGATCAAAACTTAGAAAGCTAAAATGTTTCTGCTGATTTTTTTTTTTCCTGTCAAATGAGATGTTTGGCCACTCTCCCATGGTATTTCCAGCACAGAATTCAGTTGTACAACAAGAACTGAAGACAAAATGGCTCCCGAGCCCAACTATTTCTGTACAAAAGGGGTAATAGAATTCAGCAGCTTATGAAAATGTAGTAGAAGGAAAAGCAGTTAATCAACGCTTTGGGTATAGTGCTTAAACAAGGAAGTGAGATTTGCCCTGTCCATGTGAGGACACATCAAGGAGCAGACAGATCACACCTTTTTTCCCATGTTTCACAGAAGGTCCCAATAAACTTTCCACATCCATGAGATATTATAACAACATGTCAGGGAAGTTTTAGATTTAATGGTAGAATGCACATTCTGGTGCAAGGGAGATAAACGTTGAGCTGGGCAGAAATGAATGTCCTTTCCTGTTGAGAAGAAACAGGAGGCACCGAAGCCTCAACTGTCATCAGAGCAAAGTAAAACAGTACCCAGATGTTTGGGGATTCCTTTGGCACCAAATTGTAATGGGGTGTAGGAAACTAACACCAGATACCTCATGCTATAACTGTGCCAGCCAGAGGGGAAATCTAGCATCGTTTGAGGTGTGCTCTTTTACAAAATCAGCCCCATCTTTTCCAGCTTACTTTTTGCAACGTTGAAATGAATTGCGATCTCCTCGATCTGCTGGACAGAAAACAAAATGATGTGTAAAAGTTCAATGAATTTATCCAGCAACTAAAACCCCGGGGTTGAGCTATGTGATTTTTATGAGTATGGAGCATTTAGCCTGTTTGCTGCAAAAGTCATTTTGTGGTCGCCTGTAGTTTCTTTATGTTCTAGCCCATGCCAACCATCCTTTCTCCAATCTCGATGCCCTCTGGTTATAACTAAACTTAGAATCAAATTCCCCTCCCTTCCTCTTCTCCCTCCTCTCTGGCTTCTTCCTTTCCTTCCTTTCTAGAAACATTTATTGAGCACTAAATAGTTGGGACTCCTCTAACGCCTTTTAATAAATTATCTCATATTCTTGATAAACTTAGGAGGTAAATAATATTATACTTCCCCCATGGGACAAAAAAAGAGCTACTAGAAAGTAAGATTTAGGAAAAGGGAAACGTGTGTTCAAGGACACACAGGTAGGAGGGGTAGAGCTGAGCTAAGCTTCATCCTCACTTCATCTCCACATTTTGAGTTCTTAAATACCGAGCAGTGCTATCTATCAGTTGTGTGCAAGGAGAACCAAAACAGCGAGATCAATGTATTTTTAATGTGTGTAGAACGTGTGAGTAGTCTCATTATCCCAGAAGCCCGCATCCTACATTTTGCCAAGTGTGCGTTTTTCACAGCAAGTCAGAGGATGGTTGAGCATTTTAATACGAAAGGATGCAACCTTCCCTTTCCAAAACAGCTCGCTGCAGGACAGTTTGATTTGATGTAACATGCCTTAGTTTTCTCCATTTGATTTGCAAAATGTTACCCTCTGATGGTTTTATAGGTCTCTAGGCAAGTACTGAAGTGATGAGGTATGCAGAGAGCTTCAATTTGTAATTAAGAATACCTTCATGAGGCCTGGAAGGTAATCTTTGCTGTATGTTTACCACTTGCATTGAAAGAATAGCTTTGGCATTGCTTAGCAAAAGACTCTCTTTGTTTTGTCTGCTAAAGCCTGTGTTCTCGGTACTGTTTGAAAAAGTTTGCCTTAGCACAGAAAAAAAAATCACGCGCTGAAGTTTTTATTAAACCGACATACCAATGAAACTCAGATGTTTAAACAGACTGTCCAGACATGAAATAAACATAAGTCATCTTTCATTACTTATTTACCCAGTATTTCAGGTTATATGGGATGAATTTATATATAAAAACATAGATATAACCCTAGAAAATTGTAACTACTTTTTGGACTCGTGACAACAACATTATGCATATTGTACCTCGTGGTTACAATTTTAAGTGGCATTAAAAATACTGCCTTGTAGATCTTAATCTATAAAACTCAGGACAAGTATAATCATCTTGACTCCTCCCTGGCAGGAAGGTATTCTAGGCACTGCTCTGTTTCTTTACAGGTAATACCGTCTGTTGCGCATTTCGAAAGACTTTCTCGAGGCTTTGCCCTGTGTTAGAAGCAAGTTCCAGCAACTCCAGTTATATAAATGATGCCACACTTATATAATGTTCTTTTGTTTTTCAACAAAGCAGAACATCTTTATACTACGATGAATTCTCTAGGGAACTCTAAGATGGCCCAGTTTAACACTACTAAAAATTAGAACTTCAAAAAGGAGTGCAGTTCAAAATAATAGAAGTTTTTCTCTCTACTTTTATAATTTTACCTGGTACTTGATTCTTGTGTTCAAATGATGGGGTAACACAGTAGAACTATCATATGGACTTAGTGCCCTAGATATGTGTGTATGTATATCAGTAGCTTGCTTCTAAATGAGCTACTTGTCCATGTGTCTTGACATATATCTCTCTCTGGCCCCAATTATTCTCTCTTCCGTTGGCACGTAAAATTCTTAATTTGTCAAATGAGTCAGTAGATCCAGGAATTTGTGCGAGTAAAGGGGTGTACAAGTTGCTCTGGGGGAAAATATCTATTTCCTATATCAGAACAAATTGCACTGAACACACCCAGGACCATGGAAAGACAGAGGCTCTGTAGTTACACACACTTCGGTTCAGCTACACCCTTTGCCGATAGTTAGTTCCATTACCTTGAGCCTCTGTCTCCTCGTTTTAAATGGGGATGACAACCTCTGTTAAATAGGACTCTTAGGAGGATACATGTGAAATGAAGTGAAAATTAAAGCAGGTTCAGAGATAAAATCAGCTGCTGCTGTTCAAGCCTGGACCAGGCACTATACCAAGTGCTTCATGTACACTCTTTCAAATCTCTCAACCCTGGGGCGCCTGGGTGGCTCAGTGGGTTAAACCTCTGCCTTTGGCTCAGGTCATGATCTCAGGATCCTGGGATTGAGCCCCACATCGGGCTCTCTGCTCGGCAGGGGGCCTGCTTCCTCCTCTCTGCCTCCTCTCTGCCTGTGTCTCTGCCTACTTGTGATCTCTCTCTGTCAAATAAATAAATAAAATCTTTAAAAAAATATCAACCCCATTTATGATTTGCTATTCTTCATTTACACAAGGGAAATGATCCTTGTGGAAGTTTAAAAAAAAAAAATTGTCCAAAGTATCACCACTAATAAATGGTAACATGGGATTTTGAAGCCAGATCTTAGTGACACTAAAACTTGGGCTCTAGAAGCTTCTATGAAACCTCTGGTGTAGTACTTGGGAAAGAGTATACACTCAGAAGAGCAGATACTTCTGCAGATGTGCATATGTGCATATTTTCCTAGAAGTAAAGACTTTTCCTCTGTTATCTCATGATAGCTACACAGTAGGGTTCAAATGTCCCACATTGCTGTGTGACCCATACGAAAGTCATTGTCTCTTACTATTTTTAATCTTAAATTTCTTTGTTATCCTAAACTCCCAAATATTCTTTAAATATTTCTTCAAGTATTTTTTTTAAAGATTTTAATTTATTTATTTGACAGAGAAGAGAGAGAGAGGGAACACAAGCAGGGGGAGTGGGAGGGGGAGGGGGAGAAGCAGGCTTCCCGTTAAGCAGGGAGCATGATGTGGGACTTGATCCTAGGACCCTGAGATCATGACCTGAGCCAAAGGCAGACAATTAATGACTGAGCCACCCAGGCGTCCCTTCAAGTATTTTTGATATGAGAAAATTGTGGAGTTTTCAGAGTACTATAGCTTTTCAGTTAATAGTGAACACAGAAGCAATAATGAGAATCTGGCCTTAAAGTCACTGGGAACCTTTTTGTCTCTGAGCTTACCAAGATTAAGTACTTTTATTTAAATCTCTTTAGGGAGGCCTGGGTGGCTCAGTTGGTTAAATGGCTGCCTTGGGCTCAAGTCATGATCCCAGAGTTCTGGGAATGAGTCTGATCCTTGCTCAGAGGGGAGCCTACTTCTCCCTCTGCCTGCTGCTCCCCCTGCTTGTGCTCTCTCTGACAAATACATAAATAAATTACACACACACACACGAAATAAATAAATCTCTTCAAATTTTTTTGTTACTTTTAATAAGGTAAGCTCTAAGAGAAAAAAGACAAAATATGGGAAAGTTTTTGTTGATTGGTTTTTCAAAACCTCTAGGTACAATAATTTAGTAAATAAATGTTTTAGCCTAAGAATCTTAGTAAATAGTTTTTCCTCCCATAAAAAATATAATTAGCAAATATTTAAAAACCGGTAATAAAAAGGAATGTCAAATTATTTGCCTTTCTGAAGCACCCTCCTATCTCGGTACACAGGTGAAAATTCCCGGTGGAGCTATTAGCCAGTTTTCTGTATCTGTGATGCTCAGAGAAGTCTAGACCAAATGGTTAACTCTGAGAGTCACTGATGTAGAGATGAAAGTCCAAGCCATGGGAGTTGGCAGGATGACATTAATCAGAAAGTAGAGATTAGGAAATGAGTGGTGTTTAAAACAGCTTTGCAGAACTCTAATATCTTATGTTCAAGAGCGTGAAATTGACTAGGGGACTAACAGGTGGGAAGAGAGATAGGAGGGATTTCCCAGAAGATTATTAGGGAAGAGCATATACATATATTTTTAAGATTTATTTATTTATTTTAGAGGGGGGAGGGGCAGAGGGAGAGGGAGAGAATCACAAGCAGACTCCCCACTCAAGGTGGAGCCTAATGCAGGACTTGATTTCATAACCTGAGTTCATGACCGGAGTCGAAACCAAGAGTCCTGCACTTAGCTGGGTGACTGAGCCACCCAGGCACCCCAAGGGAATAGCATATTTTAGAAACAAAGGAGAGGCCAATTGAATGCTACTAAGAGGTTAAGTAAGATGAGGACAAAATGTTACTAGATTTTAGCACTAGGTAGATAATTGGATAAGGAGACCTTGTGTCCCAGTTCACCCTGGAGTGTCCTAATTGAAACCTGCTGTCCCTGTGAAAGTGTTTCCTAGTCATTGGTAACTCTTTCAACAGTCATTTCAATAGAGTGATAGGAGCAGAAGTCACATTTGAATGGATTAAGGAATGTGTAGGAACTGAGGAAATGGAGACATTAGGGAAGATAATTTCCTGAAAGAAGTGCGACTACAAAGGAAAGAGTAGAACCAGGATGGAATAAATTGTGAAGTCAGAGAATTTTTTCTTAAGGTGGGAGAGACTGGGAAGTCTCTCATGGGAATATGGGGCAGGGCGGGAGAAATCAAAGAGACAAAAGTGATAAGGGTTACTTAAATGGATAAATCTTCTAAAAAGGTGGCAGAGGGTAGGATCCAGAACACAGAAGGTGGGTGGGCTGTAAAAGGGAGGAAGGGGACCATACCAATGGCAACCACAAGGGTAGAGGGGATAGAGTGCAATCGCTAGTAGATAGGCATGTTTGCAATGAGAAGTTAACGTCATTTCAATCTATTGATGTATTTTCTCTGAAGGAGGGGACAATGTTTTCTGAGAATGAGGGGGAGAGGTGGAGATGTTATGGACTCAGGAGGGTAGGGAAGGTGTGAAACGTTGATGTGTGTGTCATGTGGTGGTGAGAGTTGGATACAATCCTGCAACAATTGCTTGTTGAGGTATGTGACCATTATAACGAAACTCTTTGTGCAGGGGGCACCCAGATGCTCAATGTCCAGCACAGATAAGGCAGTTGTATCATTTCAAATAGAAATAAAGGTAAGGTTTTGTCAAATAGATGTAATAAAAGAACCCAAGTACAAAGAAGACATGAGAATTGGTGATAATATGAAATGAGAAACCATGAAAACTAAACTTGATTGGGGGTACCTGAATCCAGGAGAAGGGGTTTTTAGAGAGGGAGAAAATACAGAAGACAAATAGGTTTCCAGCATTAAGGTCATGGTAGAAAGAGCTGGATCAACAAGCTGAAAAGATTGGAGGTCATGGTCAGAATCTGAGCTGTTTGGATCAGTGATTTTGAAAATAAAAGCAGATCAGTTATCAACAAAACATACATCTACCTGCACTCTTAGGATAAAGGTTAAATGGACAGCCCACTTTCCAATCTCTATCCTACATCTTAAGAACTCATGTAACCTGTTTCTGTATATTAATTTTGTATTCTGTGACTTTACTGAGTTCATTAACTATTTTCAGTACTTTTTTGGTGCAGTGTTTAGGGTTTTCTATTTATAGTATCATGTCATCTACAAATAGTGACAGTTTTACTTTTTCTTTACCAATTTGGATGTCTTTTATTTGTTTTCCCTGCCTGATTGCTCTGGCTAATACTTCCAGTAATATATTGAACAAAAATGGTGAAAGTGGAGATCCTTGTTTTGTTACTGATCTTGGAAGAGAAGCTCTCAGTTTTTCACTGTGAGTATGATGTTAGATGTAGGTTTTTCATTTTTCATATATGGCTTCTATTATGTTGAGGTATGTTACCTCTAACCCTACTCCATTGAGAATTATCATAAGTAGATGCTATACTTTATCAAATGATTTTTTTATATCTAAATCATATATCATATGGTTTTTATCTTTTCTCTTGTTAGTGTGAATTATCACACTGATTGATTTGCTAATATTCACCCTCGCATTCCTGGGATAAATCCTACTTGATTGTGGTGAATGATTTCTTTAGTGTATTGTTAGATTTGATTTGCTAATACTTTGAGAATTTTTGTGTCTATGTTCCTTAGAGCTATTGGCCTATGATTTTCTTTTTTGTGTGTGGTGTCTTTGTCTAGTTTTGGTATGAGGGTAATGCTGGCCTTACAGAATGAATTTGAAAGCTTTCTTTCCTCTTCTCTTTTTCGGGAATAGTTTGAAAAGAATAGGTATTAACTCTTCTTTTAGTGTTTGGTAGAATTCATCTGTGAAGCAAACTGGTCCAGGACTTTTGTTTGTTGGGAAAGTTTGATAACTGATTCAATTCATTGCTAGTAATCCGTGTGTTCAAATTTTCTATTTTTTCCCGATTCAGTTTGGGAAAGTTATGTGTTTCTAGGAATTTGTTCATTTATTCTACATTGTCCAATTTGCTGACCTATAATTTTTCATACTCTTCTCTTATAATCCTTTCTGTAGGATGTCATAATTCCTTTGTAGTTGTCATTTCTCCTCTATTTCTGATTTTATTATTTGAGACCGCCCCCCCCTTTTTTGATGAGTCTGGCTAAAGGTTTATCAATTTTGCTGATCTCTCCAAAGAACCAGTTCTTGATTTCATTGATCTCTTTTTTGTTTGTTTTAGCCTTTATTTCATTTATTTCTGCTCTACTATTTATTATTTCCTCCCTTTTGCTGGGTTTGGGTTTTGTTTGTTCTTCTTTTTCTTGCTCCGTGATAGTGATCATCTTTTCATGTACCCGTTGGCCATTTGTGTATCTAATTGGAAAAATGTCTATTCAGGTCCTTTGCCCATCTCTTAATTAGATTATTTGCAATTTCCTTTTCTTTTCTTCTTCTTTTTCTCTTTCCTTGTTGCTATCGAGTTGTATGAATTCTTTTATATTTTGGATATTAAGCCCTTATTCGAAAAATAGTTTACAAATATTTCCTCCCATTCCATAGTTTGACTTCTCATTTTATCAATTGTTTCTTTTGCTGTGCAGAAGCTTTTTAGTTTGATGTGGTCAAACTTACTAATTTTTGTTTTTGTTTCTTATGGTTTGTGTATCATTAAAAAATCATTGTCAAGGTCAAATTTAAGGAGCTTTCCCCCTATATTTTCTTCTAGCAATTTTATGGTTTTAGGTCTTATATTCAAGTCTTTATTTTGAGTCCATTTTTGTGAGTAGTGTAAGACAGGGGTCCAATATCATTCTTTTACATGATTGGCTGTCCAGTTTTTGCAGTACTATTTGTTGAAGAGACTATTCTTTCCCCACTGTATATGTTTGGTTCCTCTGCCATATATTAGTTGACTGTATATGTGTGGGTGTATTTCTAGGGTCTTGATTCTGTTCCACTGGTATATGTGTTTCCTTTTTATGCCAGCATCACACTATTTTGATGACTATAGCTTTGTAATAAAGTTTGAACCTCTAGACTATTTGGGGTCTTTTGTGTTTCTTTTTTTTTTTTCTTTTTTTTTTGTGTGTGTTTCTATATGAATTTTTAAAAATTGTTTTTTTTTCCTTATTCTGCAAAAAATGCCACTTGAGTTTTTTTTTTTTTTTTAAGATTTTATTTATTTATTTGACAGAGAGAGATCACAAGTAGGCAGAGAGGCAGGCAGAGAGAGAGGAGGAAGCGGGCTCCCTGCTGAGCAGAGAGTCCTATGCGGGGCTCGATCCCAGGACCCTGAGATCATGACCTGAGCCAAAGGCAGCGGCTTAACCCACTGAGCCACCCAAGCGCCCCGCCACTTGAGTTTTGATAGGAGTTACATTGAATCTGTAGATCACTTTGGGTAGAATGGAAATTTCAACAATATTAATTCTTTCAGTCCAGGAACATGGGAAATATTTCCATTTAATGAGTCCATAATTTCTTTCACCAGTGCCTTATAGTGTGTGGCATACTGATCTTCTACTTTTTTGGTTAAATTTATTCCTAAGTATTTTATTCTTTTTGGGGGGGGATGCAATTATAAATGGAACTGTTTTCTTAATTTCTCTCATAGCTCATTTTTAGTATACAGAAACACCGCTGATTTTCATATGCTGATTTTGTATTCTGCAACTTTACTGAATTCATTAGTAGTTCAAACAACTTTTGGTGGAGTCTTAGGGTTTTCTGTATATAATATGTTATCTGCAAACAGAGACAATTTTACTTCTTTCCTAATTTGAATGCTGTTTCTTTTCTTTGCCTAATTTCTTCAGCTAGGACTTCCAGTACTAGCTTAAATGTAAGTGGCAAAAGTGGGTTACCGGTCTTACTCTTAATTGTAGAGGAAAAGCTCTCAGCTTTTGACTGTTGAATATGCTATTTGCTGTGGGCTTATCATATATGGCCTTATTACCGGGAGGTATGTTCCCTCTATACCCACTACACCCTCTACACCCAATTTTTATCATAAACAGATGCCCAATTTTGTCAAATACTTTTATGTTCATTGTGATGATTATATAATTTTTATCCTTCTGTTAATGTGGTAAATCACACTATTCGCTGTGTTAAGACAATCTTGCATCCCAGAGATAAATCCCACTTGATCATGGTATATGATCCTGTGACACGCTGTTGAATTCTGTTTGCCAGTATTTTGTTGATGATTTTTGAATCTCTGATCATCACATATATAGGCCTGTAATTTTCTCTATTTAATACATTTTTCTCTTGGTAGTGTCCTTATCTGGCTTTGATATCAGGGTAATGCTGACCTTTCACAATGAGGGTGAAGCATTCTCTCTTTCAAACTTTTGGAAGAGTTTGAGAAGGATTGGTATTAATTTTTCTCTAAGTGTTTGGTAGAATTCACCTGCAACACCATCTGGTCCTGAGCTTTACTTTGTTGGGAAGTTTTTGACTACTGATTCAATCTCCTCAGTTGTTATTGGTCTGTTTAGATTTCCAGTTTCTTTGTGATTCAGATATGAATCACGTCAACAATATTTGTGTGTTGTGTTTTCTATATTTTTTGGTAGGTTGTATCTTTCTAAGAATTTATCCATTTCGTATAGGTTGTACAATTTGGGGGGTATATAATTGTTCATAGTAGACTATTATGATCCTTTCTATTTCTGGGGTATCAGTTATATTGCCTCTTTCATTTATAATTTTATTTGAGTCTCCTCTAATTAGTTTAGCTAAAGGTTTGTCAGTTTTGTTTAGTATTTCAAAAAACAAGTTCTTAGTGTTCCTCTATTATTTTTCTGCTTTGTATTTTACTTATTTCTCCTCTACACTTTGTTATTTTTTTCCTCCTACTAACTTTGGGCTTAGTTTGTTCTTTTTCTAGTTCCTTGAGGTGTAAAGTTATGTTATTTTAGATCTTTTCTATTTTACTATGGACATTTATTGCTATAAATAGCCCTCTTGGAACTGATTTTGCCTCTCCTACAATTTTTGTATGCTGTGTTTCTTTTTTGTCTGAAGATTTTTTTTTAATTTCCTTTTTTGATTTTTTTATCCATTTTTTTGGGGAGTACATTATTAAATTTCCACATATTTGTTAATTTTCTAATTTTCCCTCTGTCACTGATTTCTATTTGCATTACATTGTGGTCAGAAAAGATATTTGTTATGATTTCAATCTTTTATTTGTTAAAGCTTGTTTTGTGGCCTAATATATGACCTGTCTTGGAGAATGTTCTATATGAACTTGAGAAGAATGTGTATTTGCTGTTGTTGGGTGGAATGGTCTATGTCTTTTAGGTTTATTTAGTCTATAGTGTTGTTCAAGTCTGCTGTTCCCTTTTTTATATTTTGTTTGGATTATCTATCCAGTAGTGAAAGCGGGGATAGTGAAGTCCCGTATTATTATAGAATTGCTGTCAGTTTTTCCCTCAGTTCTGTTAATATTTGCTTTATATATTTAGATGCTTGGATATTAAGTGCATGTATACTTACAATTGTTATAATCTTGATCGTTGACCCCATCATTATATAATGACCTTCTTTTTCTCTTGTGAGAATATTTTACTATTGTTTAATTTATGTGATACAAATATGACCACTTCTGTTCCTTTGGTTTCCATTTGCTTGGAATATCTTTTTCTAATCTCTTCACTTTCAGCCTATGTGTGTCCTTAAAGCTAAAGTGAGTCTCTTATAAGCAGCATATAATAGGATCTTGTTTTTTTTAATACATTCAGTTACTCTGTGTCTTGATTAAAGAACCTAATCTATTTACATTTAAAGTAATTGACAATAGGTAAGGGCTTACTGTTGCCTTCTGTTCATTGTTTTCCAATTGTTTTGTAGTTCCTTTTTTCCTTCCTCTCTTGCTGTCTTCTTTTGTGATTTGATGATATTTTTGAGCTGGAAGGTGATACTTTTTGCTTCGTTTCTTCATTTTTTATATGAAATTAAACAATTGTTGTTTTATGGTATAGCTTGGATTACTAAGAATTGTCTACCTGATATCTATGCTTTGTACATGAGTGTTAGTGGTAAGATTATTGAGATGCTTACTGAATGCACATCATTTGCAAATGTGATTTTTCTTCTGCCCATTTTTTGTTAGTACTTTTATTATGAAAAGAAAAGAGATCGTTTAGGATTCAAAGTGAAGATTAACCCAAAAAAGTGTTCTTTTACTTTGTGTTCCTTGTAGCCTTGCATTGCTATCTTCACATTTGAAGCAATCACCTCCTCCAGTCTTTACTGACTGGTTTTGGCAGAAAAAAACCTTAACTACTCAGTCCAGCTAGAGATTATGGGGATCTCTCAGACTTTTTGTATGGAAGTTATCACTCCTCTTGTTCCCTCTTAGGGAATCCCAATGCCTTAGAATTCTGTGCCTTCTTTCTGTCCTGCAAAGCTAGGCCAGGGGCTGAGAGCTTCCCATTTACTTTCCCTAGGATGATGCCCGGTAGTGTTCAAGATCATACATCTGTCTCCCAGTCTGGCAAGCTGGATGCTAAGATCTGCACCTAATGCTGAGAGTGCTCTATGGAGCAGACACAGCCCTCTTCAGGGGTAATGGAAGCACCACAGATTGGGTTTATGGGCTTCAGCCATGGAGTAGCAGTGGGATTTTAGGGATGCACATTGGTTGGTTGATGGGGGGTTCTATAGGCAGGTCATCCTCTGGAGTTCATAGATAATCATCCTGGTGGAGTCCCTGAATGGGTTAGCAGGATCCATATCTAACTATTGAGATCTATGCACCCAAACCTGTTAGTTCCTCGTTTCTTTCTGTTCCTAGCTGCCCCCGGATGACTGAGCCAGGCTCATCCCCTCGTTGTGGATAGGGACAGACATAGGTCTCCTAGGTAATATCCAAAAAGGCTGGCAAAGCCTGGTGCTCACTTTGCTTTCTTTTTTCCATGGGAGAAATTGTGGGCCAAGGGAGCATTTTTTGGTCCTGAGCTGTACCTTCTTGGTTGGACATTGGGATTCCCACAGAAGTTCTCTTTTCTGTAGGTGGTTGCTAAGTTGATATTTTTGTGGGGAAATGAGAGCTGGAACCTCCTATTCTACCATGTCGCTAAAACCTTTCCTGTGAAAGACCTTTTTAGAAGTGTTCCCAAATTGTTAAAATAATAATAGGAATAAAACACTGCTGTTAACAAAGTGCTTTTCATGGACTATAATTGATTACATTCTCAGAACAACTATTTGTAATAGATACTGTAATTCTCACTCCACAGATTATTTAACACTCAGAGAATTGAAGTTAGGACTAATACCTCACATAGCTAAGACAAAGCCTAAATCTAAATCTTGATCTTTTTGTTAAGGAAAACAATGCCCTTTAATTTTACAATGCTTTCCTTGTGCATAACATATATTTTGATACTTATTTTAAATTAGAAGGTTGAAAAGAATATTTTATGGTCATTTTTAAATAACATTGAAGGCTGTTTATAAAATGATACTTATTTTGTTGATCCTCCAGAAAAAGCCATCAGATGTATACAAACACTAATACTTATTAATATGTAGACTGGTGTTTGTGGCAAAAAGTATTTTCATTTCTTTTTAAAGTATTTTAGAAATTTATTTCTAGATTAGCTTGTTTTCTTTCTTTCTTTCTCAAATTAGCTGTCATGTTAGATTACTTTCTGTCTCAACTATGCAAGATTGGTTAGATTTAAACAACAAAATCTATCACATTATTTTAGTCTCTCAAATCAAATGGTTTTTAAAACTTTAGTTGTATAAAAAAATGTAGAGAGGTTGTTAAAATGCAGACTCCAGAATATCTCCAGAATATGATTATTAGTGAGTCTGGGATACAAATAAACAATCAGCTTCTTTAACAAACACCCCAGTTGATAAGATGCAAGTGATTCTTGGACCATAATTTAAGAAACATTGTTCTTGAATTTTATTTTTCAATTCGCACTAATATGTGTAATTTTTGATAACTCACAAAGTAACTATTAGCCATATATATCAGACACTGTAAATATTGAGCTGTCTAATATGATCGCTACAGGGCACCTGTGGATAATTCAACAACTATACTTTAGTTTTACATGGTAACAAAAAAACAAACAAACAAACAAAAAGTAGTTCTATAGCAAACTATGATTTTTTTTAATTATGTTCAGTTAGCCATGGTATAATATGTAATTAAGCAAATATAATCTTAAGTAACATAGCTGTTACTTAAATAATGTAACTAAATTTGGATCTGATGCTCTCTGTTTAAAAGTGGTTCTTTGAGCACCCCAAAAATCACTTATGATACAATTACTTTTGGATCTCTAGCTTCTACTTATAAGGGAAAATCAGAAGATGATGACTTTGAATTGACAGATTGTCAACATGTGTTAAGTGACCAATAAACACAAAAATTATCTTATTAGTGGTCAGGGAAACACAAGTTCAAACTCCAGCAACATGGAATTTCCCTCTTCTGAGATTGGCAGGAAAAAAAGAACAACTGAGATTGGCAGTATCTAATGTTGAGAAAAGTGTATGGAAATTGGCCCACAAATTCATTACTCATGGAAATATGCAATATTGCCATGTACTTGGAAATATTTGTATAGAAATCTATTGGTTATTGGAATTAAAAATGCACATACTTTTGATAATGTTTGTATAATGATAGCCAGAAAAGCCAGAGTTTATATGATTATGTGCATAAGTTTGATTTTTTAATAACACTTTGTACTGACAAAATAACATCAATAACTTAAAAACTTTTAATCAGGAGGAGACTGTCAGATAAATTATGGATTTGTAATTTATGCATCTATTTACAAAGAACAGCTAAATATATTTTTAGTGACCTGGATGAAAGTTTATGACTAATTTTAAGTGAAGCAAACAAAATTAGGCAACAGAGCATTTTGTGTAATAGACTTCACTTTTTAATGAATATAGCAAGAAGCCTTTAACCATATATTTATAAGATTTAAATATTGTGTTGCAATATGGTACATAGGGAGCACATGTAGTTCATTAAATTTAAATTAATTTGAGTCTAAATAAAATTTAAAATGTATTTCCTCAGTCTCATTAGTTACTTTCCCTGCTCAATTACCATGTCTGGCTAGTGGTACCACATTGGGCAACAGAAATAGAATTTCCCAAATGGTGGAAATGTTTTGTTGGACAGCCTTACTCCAGAAAATTCTGGAAGCAACTTAAGTGACTGATGAACATTAGAAAATATTCATTATTATTAGTGCTTGGGGAAATGCAAATTAAAAGTACAATATCATGCAGTTTCTTGCACTAAACTCATGAAGTCAGAACTGGAGATGGGATCAGGAGGTTATTAGCATGTCATTGCATATTTCATATGGTTGATGTGTTTTAAATATATGAATTATTAATTATCCAATTTTTAAATCTCATTAAGTCAGAGAAGGTATTTTGTTTTCATTTATATTGGGGGATGTTTTTAAAACCTTCTGCAGTGCTCATTAAATAATTTCTCCTATTTGTAATTAAGTGTTTGGCAGTTCTTTCAAGGTCTGCTGTACAGTTGAATTTTCAATCTTTTTGAGATATTAAGACTTGCATAGGACAGAACATTGTAATGTGAGACATTGGGAGAACCAGAAAACATGTAATTAAATTCTGACCTCTTCTTCAGGCTTGACTCTACTTTGTCTGTCTCTCACAGCCTAGGACATGGCTTTGCAAGTTATAAGCACTCGATTTTTTTCCCCCTGAGTTTTAATACTGTCCTTCAGTTCATAAAGGATATTTGTCATTATGGGGCTCATATGCCTTTTTCTTCCCCTTTTAAACAATACGGACAGCGTAACTGGAAGGCATCCCTCTTTGCCATTCTCTCCCTCTTTATTCTTATTGTCACCCTATCCAAACAGTTAAATGGTATTTATGAGCAAGTGTTCTGTGTGAGTGTGAATGAATAAAAAAATAATGGGATGCATTCAGAAAACACCTCCATTTCCCGCTGCTGAGCTCTTTGCTCCTGACCAAAATACAATTCCCAACGAGGGTCTCCAATGCATTGATGTGGCCATTGGGCGACCTAGGTCAGTGCATTTTGTCTATGACATTTTACCACCCCAAAACACTAAGCAGTAAATATGGGAACAGAATGCGAGGTGGAGAACCAAAATTTTATCACTTCCTTATTAAGTTTATTCTGAAAAAGATAGGAAGCGTACTTTGCCAAGAAGGAAAGGACATGTATTGTTGAGATAAAGACATATATTATAATAATGCATGATTCCCGTGCAGGGCTGGGCTTGTTTTGAGGAGCAGATAAAATCCAAAATCCAATGAATCTTTTAGATTTGGCTGAGAAATGACAAACCGCCTGCTGGTATCCAAGCTAGCTATAAGAGAAAAACAAATTTCATTTTGTTTTATAATCAACATAGAATGTTTTTTAGTGGAAAAACAACTGAAGGAACTGCTAATGTCCTATTACACACTTTGCTGCTTTAGTTACTATAAACACTGGTGAGCTTAGAGGTACTTATTTTGGGTTGGCTTGCCTAACTATTGAGCTAACAGACATTTGTTGATCATTTGTCCATTTAGTCAACTCTACAAAGTGAAAGAATGATTCATGAAAAGTGATGTGGACCATGATTTGTGGATTAGTTGCAATGTATACCAGGAAAATCTGCTAGTGGTTTTGTTCCTTTTGAATTCCTGCATATTGCAGAGCAGGTTAAAATGAGGGTATTTTTCCAAATAAAAGCCTGTCATCCTTTTCCAACCCTCTGTTAACTTAACTCATTAGTGATTTTTTTCAAGCTCATAAAACATGAATTTTCTACTAACTGAGAATTCTAGCAGAACAGGCTATTGAAATCACCTCTTTAACTCCATGATGAATACTCAAATCAACTCCCAATCCTGTATTAGGGATGTTTATCCTATATCTGGAGGCTTATTCCTATCCTCAAATCTAAACCCCATCTTACTCCTATCCAGGGAAATTTCCTTCTTTCCTTCTTTCTCAATGACAAGACAATGTTACCATTTGTGGGTTTTGTTGTGTGTGTGTTTGTGTGTGTGTGTGTGTGTGTGTGTGTGTGATCATATCACAGCTCTTTCCTTTTGGCCAATATACTCTTTTGTATCCCAGTCTAATAATTTTCTGTCCAATGCCCAATTCTTTCACCTAAATTCCTATCATGATATTCTGTTCCCAGTATTGTGTCTTTCAACAAAAGTTGTCATCAGAATGGGCTGTGATGGTTTTATTACACAGAAATTCCTAAGCCATACCTCAGGAAGATTTGCATTTAGAAGGTGAGGGCTGGGGACTAGGCTTCCGCATTTGAAACTGTCTCCAGGCCATTACACTACCAGGACTTTCCCCAGGTGTTTGCTTTATTTCACCTCCAACTTCCATTGCACCTTTGTCTGGTCTGTTTATCAACCAACCAATCCACAGCCCTTGTGCTACAAAAATGAAGACTGTGGAATTAGAACCTGTACAGAAACATCAGAAAAGCCAGTACATTCATTTGTGATATATGCTTATATACTTATGTATGTTTGTGAAGTTTCTGTTGTGAAAAATACATATCTGTATTTTGGTCTCCTATTTTGGGTGTTATTCAAAAATGAATGGAGGAAGAGAATGTATCAGGGAAAAAAAATTTAAAACAGCATACAAACTTGTTAAAATCTTTAAATTAGAGGTTCACAAAACTTAGTGTACATAAAAACTACTTGGAGACTTTGAAAATTAAATATGTGAATATTTAAATATATAAAATTGTGTCTTTATATGCTTCTGTATTTATATATTATATTTCATTAAACACACACTTGGGCTTCCAAAGTAGGTGTGGAGGGAGGCCCAGAAATCTGCATATTTAATAGCTGAAGGGGTACAAATGGTCTTTGGACCCCATCTTGAGAAAGAGTGGCTTCAACCAACCAACACTGCATCTTGGTTTTCATCATCATTTTTTTTTTAAACATTTTTGTTTTAAACTTTCTACCTGACAAATACATTTTTGTCTCTATCGGTGAACCATGTGATGACCGAAAACCAAAGATAGTTGATGCCTTTCAGCAAGTTTTCTTGGAACAAGATGTAATTATTTTATTTTTATATTATAATCTATCAAGAAGGTATAGCTCGTGATTTCTTTAGAAAAGGAAATAGCACACTTACTCTTTTTCAGTTGAGCACCATGCAGAAGTAGTTAATAGGGACTTTGTTAGCTGTGAGCAAGGCATCACTACCACCTGGTGGCAATGGATGAAAATTACAGGTTTAGTTGCCGATGACTGAATTCACATACACTGTTAATCAATTGCCAACTCCAGTGGTTCTGCCATAAGCAATTCCATTGGCATAAATGGTATTTGGAGGGAGTCTGAATGTTCATTTTCTAGTGCATGATCTTTTCTGCATGCCGATTCAGTCTCAGCTCCATGTGTAAGAACTAACGTGCTGCTCTTTGTATGGTTTGAAGTTTTTACTAAATTAAAAAAATTAAGGTTAAAAGATGGAAAGAGTAATGTTGACAGATTCTCTTCTTTTCCCAGCAGAGATATTATTATTTTTCTTTTAATCTCAGGGAATTCTTGCACCTTGTTATACTTTGTGCCATCACCCTTACTTGTTGGTCTTTTTAAAATGAGCTAAAGAAATTTCTGGAGAGAACGATACAGATCCATCTATAGGCAGATATAGATAGATAGATACAGATATAGATATATATCTATAGGTATAGATATATATATCTGTAGATATCTATCTCTCTATCTATATCTGTATCTATCTATCTATCAGGTCTTCAGGATTCAGCCGCAGGTACTGGGAATGTACACACATGGCCAGTAGACTAATACTTTCTAAAGTCTTATACTACTACTCTCTCTTATCCTCTACATTCATGTTAGTAACCAATGGGAAAAGATAATCTTAGCTTTAAACTACCTTTTGAAAATCCTTTTCCCCAAGACAATGATTACTCTTCTTTTTATTTGGGGTTAATATAAAAATTTATATACATTTTGTTGAAAGGCACTTAAATAATTATCAGGGAAACAATAGGACAAAAAAAAAGAGAGAGTATACAAGTGCAGCATGTAAGGAAACGAGATTGTTCTAGTGAAGGCTTGCTTTCTCTTTGATGGAATATGTGAAAATAATGTTATGATTTCAAGAGTAACTGAGGCCATGCCTGTCATCTCAAGCTTGTGATTTCATTAGCAGATAACACATCTTGGGGCACCTGGGTGGCTCAGTGGGTTAAGTCTCTGCCTTCTGCTTGGATCATGCTCTCAGGGTCCTGGGATCAAGCCTTGCATCAAACTCTCTGCTCAGCAGGGAGCCTGGTTCCCCCTCTCTCTCTGCTGCCTGCCTCTCTGCCTACTTGTGATCTCTGTCTGTCAAATAAATAAATAAATCCTTAAAAACAAAGCAAAACAAAAAAAGACAAATCTTCCTGTTTACTTTGGGAGAAACTTAACATTAGAATAGTCCCTGGGACCAACGAACTTGAACTTCCGAGAGAGTTTATGATGAGTAGGAGAAACACAGCACCTGAAGAGTGGAGTAACTGGAGAATAAAATACTACAAAATAACTAAGAGCTAAACACAAGTTTTGATGATTCTCCATTTTTGCAAAATCCAGCTTCTCATTTGGGTTCCCTGTCATAATATCTGGCTAAAGGTTGTGCTTCTCACCTTCTCTTATGATGCTACATGCTTTTTAAAAAAAGCCATATTTGGGAGCATGTAACCTGGTTATCAAACCTCTGCCCCTGTGTATAATCATATCGATAAAGTGCTCAGCAATTCATTGCACTGCCTGTCTTTATTCTCTGTAGAAAAGGGCTGGATACCCCAAATGCCTGCCTAAGATACCTGACAAGACTATTACAATGACTAAGAGACTATCTAAGTTCTTTTAGTTCTTTGAAACAAAATAGTTTCACCAATTAATAAACTTAGTAGTCTATTTGGAGATGTGTGGGTAAATTTTTTTTTATTTTTGTTAGAAAAATTAATCATTCCCACTTGTCAGAATCCAAGCAAAACAAGATTACATTAAACGCTACCTTTAGAGTACAGGAAGCAAATAACAAAGGAATGCTCCCACCTAATCACATTTAAGCTAAAATAATACTACAGATTCTATTTCTGTTAAGTCATAGAAAGACTGTTTTGTTCTGTTTAAATGCATTCCCTAAGGAGTATCTATGGGAAAAATTGGAACAAACCTTCTCCCACCATTGTGTTTTGAAAGTACATAGCAAAAGAGTAAACAAACAAGGATCTTCCTCTCTTTCTGCACTCTGTAAAACTTTGACTTTGAACTCTGTAGTTGCTGGGTTGATGGACACATCTGCAAAGGTTTTAAAGGGATCATCCTTGTTTAACAATGGGGATGATCAAGGCCTTAAACTTGGGTTTCTCGTCCCTTGGTTGTGGTGCAATATTGTACCTAGACCTCGGCTATCCTAAATGATCAGAGAGAGAACCACTCCCAGCATGTCACATCCTACAGGGACGTGGTCAACACCAGCATTTCTAGGTTACAGTCTGATGCTCAACTGATCTACAGATGGCCAGCTGAGCTTATACTTCTTCTGCAGACCCAATTTATGTTCACTTTAGGGAAATGAAAATCCGGACACACACACACACAGGTTTAAAGTAATGTGGAAAAGAAATGCAAGAATCCTAAAGGTTTTACTTTTAGTCTATGGTTAGATACAGTATCTAAGATTCCAACAATCATGGCCATTGGTGTTTTGCTTAAAGGACTATTGCATGCCCAAAGTTGCTAACCATGGGCTTTCAGGCCACATGGTCATGGTTACTGGGCAAGCTAATTAACATATTTTCACTGTATTGAACATCCTTAGGGCATGTCGCAATGAACTAATGTTGTAGTAACTCAGTTAATAGAAACCAATATAATTAAGCAATTACATATTGTTCTTGAATGTGCTGAAGAGTAAGGAGTTAAAAACTGTACCAGGGCAATAATGAACACTCCAAAAATATATTAATCGAATCTGTGCAATCTGTTGTAAGGGGATCTATATAGAATTAAAATTTTATTAACAAACAACAAGCTGTTTTTTTTGTTTTTTTGTTTTTTGTTTTTTAAAGATTTTATTTATTTATTTGACAGAGAGAGATCACAAGTAGGCAGAGAGGCAGGCAGAGAGAGAGAGGAGGAAGCAGGCTCCCCGCTGAGCAGAGAGCCCGATGTGGGATTTGATCCCAGGACCCTGAGATCATGACCTGAGCCGAAGGCAGCGGCTCAACCCACTGAGCCACCCAGGCGCCCCAACAAGCTGTTTTTAACCCAAGGTGTTTGTAACGTATTTGGAGGAACCAACCAAATATACAAAAATCATTTCAATATAGTCACCAAAGTGTGAAATTTTTCCTTCTAACCAATAAATTCAAGTTTCTCAATGCTAATATTCTAAAGTATATTTTTTTCTGAACACTATAAATACCCCTAGTTACTATAATAAAAAGCCCACTGACACAGAACTCAACCTGGCTTAAAGAAACGGAGATATTCCAGCTAAGGCATGTATCACAATAGCTAAAGGATGCGTTTTACATGGGTTAAAACAAAACACACACACGTGTTTATATTTATATATTTAATATTCATATTAATTCATATTCATAATTAGTATTTCTATACTTTCCCATGTTAATAGGGTGATAGCCTGTTCTGGGAGTAGCTGCCCATTTCTCTTCACTAATGTATTACTAAGAATTCTAAAGCATTACAGTCAAGAGACATGCCCTTTGCAAAATACTGGCTTCTTCATTTTCAAAATTTCAGGCTCCAGCTTCAGTGCTGGTCTCCAAGCCTCGTGGGTCCCTGGTTCTTTTCTCTTCATGAGCTCTGTTCTTTCTCCCCGAGCACGGTTCTCCACTGTCCTTTGCTGCCACTGTGCTAACTAAGAAAAAGGGGATTTACTTAAAATACTTAATATCCTTTAAAAACAAAAACAAAAGAAGTCACTCCTTGTGTGGAATAGATTGAGCAAAAGAATATGGCCAGCATGAGCAAGGAGTAGCACATTACATACCAAAAGATAAATCCTTCTGGGAAAACCGTTGAGATAGCCATATGCTTTTACTGGAATTTCAAGACAAGAGATAGCATGGAGCTTTGGGTCTTCTTTCACATCTGTAGCTTTGTCTAACCACAGCATGAGCCTACAGAGGTGAGCCTGTCAAGAAAAGGAAGTTTCCTTTATTGCTTTTGTTGCTATTGTTGTTTTTATAATCGGCAGCTTAGTTATACTTAAAAACTAGAAATCTAGGTGGTGAGTCAGGAAGAAAGCTTGGTATGAAATTGGGGCTGGGGGCTTGCACACTGCGGTGGTCGCAGGCAGGAGAGGCTCTGCAGGGATCTGCCGGCACCTGCCATAGGGACTGTGCTCCCAGGTGAATGAGAAGGGAACCAACAAGTATAAGGGTTTACTAAGCCAAGCACCAGAAGCAGACACAACGGCCCCTCTTTCCAGCTGTCACATCTCTCTTAGTTTTTCCTTTGCCTTGGAGTCCTCCTCGCACAGGAAGAAAAATGCTGCACGCTCACTTTCCCAGCTGTGCTTGTAGCCCAGACACAGGCACGGAACACAGGGCAGGTTAACGGGACCACGAGGGATATGACCGGCCCTTCCGAGAAGCATCCTCACTGATGAGAGATGTGCAAAGAAGGAGGCCCACCCTTCTGCTTTGGACATATGTCATGTAAGGACATGATACCCGGAGCTACTGCAGCTGGGAGAATGACGGAGAACCAGACCAAGAGCACTGGCACCATCAGGCGTGGGCACCAGCGCAGGGAATCCCTACCTCTGTTGCTGTTGTTCTTTGAGGAACATTAACCCCTTGCATTGAAGGCTTTTTTGGTGAGTATTTGGTTTCTGGCAGCCATATGCATCCGGACCGAACAACAGTATCAGATGCCTGCCATGTGATCTCTTTTGAGGTTTATTTATTTTTAAAAGATTCTATTTATTTATTTATTTAGACCAAGCTGGGGCAGGTGCAGAGGGAGAGGGGGAGAGACTCTCACGCAGACCACACCAAGCGAGGAGCCCCACTTGGGGTTTGATCTCACAACCCTGAGATCGTGACCTGAGCCGACATCAAGAGTCGGATGTTCAAGCGACGGAACCACCCAGGCGCCCCTCTTTTGATGTTTATAATCATCCTGCTGGCTGAGCATTATAAGCCCCCCCCCCCACCATTTCAGAGGCTCGTAAAGAGGAAGGCCCTTACTCAATGTCCCAGACCCCGTGAGGACAGAAGGCAACGGTCGAATCTGTGTGCTTGTGCCTGAAGCTCATGTATGTCTCCAATTCTCCTTCACTTTCTGCCCTTCTGTGACCACACACTGCTTCTGTGCAACAGCAAATATTTACCATCGGAGTTAGTATTTCAGCCCAGCAGGGTGGGTGTGGGCAGGTGTGTCTTTGGTTCCGACACCGAGGTGAGCACTGTAGGAAGTGAGGTTCGAGTACAAAAGGCACTTTTTGTTGCATGACATTTTGGGAAAAGCGAGAATAATGTTTCTCTCTAGGGCAAGAGGGCTGGGGCATGTATATCCTTGATTATAATTAGATACTGGGTCAAAAATAGAAACTTAGCTTTCTTTGTGAATATCTTTTGGACACTGCATGACTGCAAGCTTCTTTGCCGTGCTGTCTGTCCTCCCCAGAGTGCTCCCGCCTGATCTTTAGTCCTCGAGTTACTCAAGGGTCCAACAACTTCACTAGAAGGCTTTGAAGAGCTCCCCCTGGCAAATGATGGATGCTTTTGAATTCTCCCATTTGAACCCACAGAATCCCTCTAAAATAGGAGAGAGACTAAGAACAAAGGTCAGAGTACATTATTTTTAATCTTCCTCAGGAGTGCCTGACTTTTAATAGGGATTTAGTTCAACACATTCTGTGAGGTCCTAGGCAGGTAGAATCCAATTATTTATGTGTCTAATGGTGGGTCCTTTTCTAGACCTAATTCTGCAAGATGGAAGATTATGTGCTGGTGTCACCTTTTCTCTGCTTCCCCAGATGAGGGATCGCTGTCCTCATTAGCCTGAATCCTGGGTCTTTTCAACCTGTTCCAGCCTTCTCCTGACTGCCTAGGATTCCTCCTCTGGGAATTTTTCTTCCAAAACATTAGCTCTAATGGTCTCTTGATAAATTAATCCAAGCTGGGCACCTAGGTGGCTCAGTGAGTTAAAGCCTCTGCCTTCAGCTCAGGTCATGATCCCAGGGTCCTGGGACCGAGCCCCACATCAGGCTCTTTGCTCAATGGGGAGCCTGCTCCCCCCCACCCCGCTTGCCTCTCTGCCTCCTTGTGATCACTGTCTGTCAAATAAATAAATAAAATCTTTTAAAAATAAATAAATTAATTATTCCAAGCTAATGGCATTTCAAAGTTTACTTATTATATCATGCACATGTAGGAAACAGTATATGTACAAGGCTTGAAAGCAGGGTAGTAACTTCCTTGGTGTGGAAATTTCAGCCAGACTCAGAGGATTCTTCTAAGGGAGGCAGAATCATGACATGGGGGGCTGCTGCCTGTTACACCAACCAGCCGACAGGGAAATAGATTGTTCTAGCTCCTTCTCCAATAGGACACAGAGTTTTTGAAAAAGATTGACTTAAGAAAGACTTTATAATAATGTGAAAAGGTTAGCCTGCCCTGTTATTTTCCTAGATGGATGTTAACAGCGAAAGCGGCCAGAGTGGGAAACATAAATAAATTCAGTCCTCACTGCTTTGAGCCCAAGCCACTGTCATCTGTTAACTGGAATTGATGAGATAATTAATTAGCATCTGGCATCTACTGTCACCAGTACACACCTGCCCTCTCCATCTCTTCTCAAAAAAGCAGCCTGAGCTACCCTTTAAAAGCTAAATCCAACCAAGACACGTGCCTCCACTTAAAATCCTCGGTTCTCGGGGCGCCTGGGTGGCTCAGTGGGTTAAGCCGCTGCCTTCGGCTCAGGTCATGATTTCAGGGTCCTGGGATCGAGTCCCACATCGGGCTCTCTGCTCAGCAGGGAGCCTGCTTCCTCCTCTCTCTCTCTGCCTGCCTCTCTGCCTACTTGTAATCTCTCTCTGTCAAATAAATAAATAAAATCTTTAAAAAAAAAAAAAATCCTCGGTTCTCCTGCTCGCCCAGGATAAAAGACAGAATTCTGACAGCGACTCTAGGCCCTGCTTTGCTTTCACCAGACTCTTCCTTTGCCCCCACGTACTCGTCTGTCATGCCACACTGGTTTCCTTCTGTGCACAGGGAACTCCAGGGCACTCCTACCCCAGGCCCTGAGCTGCCTTCTCGGCTCAAAACCTGCCTTCTCAGTGAGGGCTCCAGAACGGCCCTGCTCAAAACTGCATATTTCCATTGGCTGGACACTCTTCCTCCGTAATCTATTCCCTTTCCTGGCTTCTTTGCTCTCTTTAGCCCGTCACAGCAACTATAACACATGTTTTACTTGTCTGCATTGTTATCTGTCATCTTCCTGTTGGGCTCCCCCAGCCTCCTTGCTAGAATGCAAATTATATGAGAGCAAGAAATTTTGCCTTTTTTTTTTAATGCCGTATCTACAGTACACGGTACAGTATTAGATCCAATAAGTATTTATAAAATAATTTTCCCACCTCCCTGTTCTGCTAGAGAGTGTAGCTGCAAAACTATAGTAGGGACCAGTTCTAAATGGTCTAAGCAGAGAAAGAATTTATTGAAATGAGATTGGGAGACTTAAAATACCAGACTCTGAAAATGATTAGGAATCAAAGAAGGCCGGGTGGCAGAACACCCAGGCCCTGAGAACACAGCAGAATTGTCCTGGGGTTGCTTCACCTCTACCACTGTGAGCAGTCTCTGTCCCCGTGTCTTTGCACACTCCCTCTGGTTCTGGAGTGCCAATAAGCAAGTTGGAGCCTCGTAGTTTTTGTGCCAAGAAGCTAGCTGTCAAGGGCCAGGGAAGACAGCATGTAACCCCCGTTAGCTGCCAAGCAGGAGCCTGGGTTCTGCCTCCCACCAAAATTTATAAAATAAGGGATTTCCTGGTATAGGATCTGGATCACGGGCAGCCAAAGGAGAAAACCCGAAACCAACAAGACCACTTCTAACCCACCATTATAAATAGAAAGTGACTTTCATTTGTTGAATTTTGTTTTTCTCTCACTACGGTTTTCGAAAATTTCCCAGTGATATTAAATAAACATGTGAGTTTATTTCGTGACTTTTGTCAGAGAAAATTTATACTCAACCATATTAAGCTAATAAAAATTTTAGCCAGTCCTTAATTTCCCTCTTGAGGCAGACTCTGATGATTTGCAGTTTATTAATACTTACGTGCTAGAATGGTAAATGAGTGGTTGAGGAGTCTTTAGTGAGTCATCTGATTTCTTCACAGTGAACTTTTATCTGGGGATCATTTGTGTTTCACTAAATTCACAGAATGAAAGAAAGAGCGTCAATGAGAAGCAGATGTTCATCTGACTGAACCATTAGTCACTTTATTCCCATAAAAAATAGTCACGCATAGTATTGACCTAGAGTTCAGATTTATCACACAGTTTTTTAAAAAATTTTAATTTTTTAAATAAGCATATAATGTATTATTAGCCCCAGGGGTACAGGTCTGTGAATCGCCAGGTTTGCACAGCATTCACCATAGCACATACCCTCCCCAATGTCCATCACCCACCACCCTCTCCATACTCCCCTCCCCTGGCCACCCTCAGTTTGTTTCATGATATTAAGAGTCTCTTATGGTTTGTCTCCCTTCCCATCCCACCTTGTCTCATTTATTCTTCTCCTACCCCCCAAATCTCCCACGTTACATCTCCACTTCCTCATATCAGGGAGATCATATGATAGTTGTCTTTCTCTGATTGACTTATTTCACTAAACATGATGCTCTCTAGTTCCATCCACGTCATCACGAATGGCAAGATTTCATTTCTCTTGATGGCTGCATAGTATTCCATTGTGTGTGTGTGTGTGTGTGTGTGTGTGTCCTCTTCTTTATCCATTCATCTGTTGATGGACATCTAGGCTCTTTCCATAATTTGGCTATTGTAGACATTGCTGCTATAAACATTTGAGTGCACGCCCCCTTCGGATCACTACGTTTGTATCATTAGGTATCACACAGTTTTGTTGTTGTTGCTTGTTTGTTTGGTGTGAGATAATTCCAAAGAGGGATGCAGCAGTCCCTCCCAGCCTGCAGTCTCCTTTGCAAGTGACTTTCCTACTCCTCTCACCAGACTCCCTTTGAAACTGAGCTAGCCCTGTGACTTGCCTTAAAATGTGGTAGAAGGGACAGAGTGACTTCCAGTCCAGCTCCTTAGTACATAGGTTGGCTCTGGAGTTTGACCTCCTAGAAGCCAGCCACCATGTTAGGAGGTCTGGTTACTCTGGGTTACCCTCTTGAAGAAGCAGCATGGAGAGTAAGGCCCCACAGGGTGAGACTGCATGGAAAAAAAAAATGCAAGGTGCCCCAGTACACCGTCAGCATTAACTGCCCTATACTGTAAGTGACTCCGTCTCGGACATTCCAACCCTAGCTGAGCCACAAGCAAAATTCAGTCACAAGTGACCCAGCCAATACCAGTGCCCGCACCATAGCAGAATCACCCAGAGAAACTCAGGTGATGTGCAGAGTCATGAGAAATCATTCATGTTGTTGTCTTACACCAATACATTTTGTGGTGGTTGTTATACATCAAAAGACCGCGGAAATAGTTAAGAAATAAAGTTTTAAAAGTTTTAAAGGGTGCAGTATCTTCTTTGTGGGGCCATATTCTAATAAAAATCCAAGGACTGAAAAACAAGTGAATTTTTTAAAAAACTGGTCAAATTTTGTGGGTGTGTGTACGCACTCTGTACGTGTGTGCATGCGTGTGGATATGTGTGTACATGCACACACATCCTTCATCTGCTGTGAGGTATGTACGGCTTCTGTTTCCTTTTGGTTTTATGAGTCCTGTCCCTGGTTTGCCCCACCACCAACTCCACGAACTCAAATGCTCATCTGACAGTCAGCCTTTAACTATTTCTGGGCATCTCCTGAGTGCATAGACTTGTACTCACAAGTACTAGTGTCTAACTGTCTTATCCCTTTTTCCTTCCTTCCTGCTACTGCTTCCTGCGGCATTGTCTGCTGCTGAGTGAGGCCATGTTGGCCCACTGAAGACATTCCAAAGCTGCCAACGACTCTGTTTCTGCGACACTATCTGTTCCTCTGCTAAGTCATCAACATCGTCTGATTTAATGACCAGGCAATATAGTATCTTCTCTAGCCATCTTGCGGCTTCAGCTAGGTTGCAGATCAGGGCTAGCTTAAATTACCTTTGTCCGACAGACATTTTAGTAAAACTTTAAATGTATTCTTTCTCTCCCTAAGGCCCAGATAGCAATTAGGCTGGGTCAGTTAATGATCTAAAAAAAGGACTCTGAACTGATCACCCTTCCCTTCTGAAACAACCTTTGACATTATCTTGATTTTATCTTCCCTGGAGACTCCAGGAATGCTAGCTGTCTATAAATTGAAGGCTCAATACCAACCAGATTTATACTATAAATGTATTGAAAGACCACTATTCTCTACCTTTCTCAGAGTTATTAACAGTTACTCATGTTAGACTAGAGAAAAAGCCAGAAATCTCAGGATACCCCCGTCTGACACTATGATTTGATGGTCCATATATATAAGACTGGTAGTCGTGTTTTTTCCAGCTGAAAGTTAAAACCATGACTATTATGATCTATTAGGTAGAGGTTCCTGGAAATGCAGTTTTTAGCAGCTGGTTTGAGGATGGTGATTCCTAATACCTATTTGTATGATCATCACTTCCCTCTACTGCCTCTACCAATTGATCCCAATAGGGATTATGGGAAGCAGCAGGTCCTCATCACTTCTTTGACCTAAAGATTGAATCCTATAGATTTTGCTCATAGAGGAAGTTGAGGAGAGGTGACTGTGTGTCGATGGGACCTATGTAAGTACTTCTCTTTACCTGTTGTCCACTTATAGAGCCCCCGGCATCTGGACAGAGTCTCACAACCACTTTTGCTCACTTGTAAAGCATAATGTAGGACTGACCTTCCAGTTTTCTACTGGTAACTACACCACTTCACATCTTCCTCAATGAACTTATTAAAGTTCTGTCTGGATGCTGCAGAAAGATACAGATAGAAAATTCTCTTGAGCTGTTGTCAGAGCTAGAGCACAGATCCATTTGTGGTACCAGTGACGAGTATCCTACCGGGTGACCTCTCTGAGAACTGGAGAAATTACCCATCCTGTGTGAACTCACACACCCTCCTCACTTGGGGTGCTCTGCTAAAGCTGACCTTGGCATGAACTGTATGTTTCTCCCCTCCTCCTTGCCCTCCTCCCCAAACCTGGGAGCTTGTTTCTTTTAATGTTTGAGTTAATGGCTTAGAGCTTCCACAATACTTCTTGGAAGCAGTTGCGATATAAACATTTAATAGGTAAATGAAGGGTCACATTCCTTTATACCTGCTCCTTCCATAAAGAACAGAGCCATCTAGTCAGAAAAAATAACTAAGATAGATATCTCTAATACCTCAGGGTTTTCTGCAAGCTAAACTCTAATTGTGATCTGAATAAAGTAACAGGTAAAAATTATCTGGTTCTAATTAAGCCACACTCACTTACACACCCAAGTGACTCCCATCTCCGCTCCCAACCTCCTTTCCTAGCTCCATCTTCCTGGGAAGCAATATCCTATACTTCTCCTGAGGTCCAGAGTAACTTGGCTGACCAGTAGATCCCTCTCTGAAGGTCTCGTCTAGCTCCTCCTGTAAAATCAATGCTTTAATGGAAAAGGGCAGGAGGAGTGCTCTCTTCTCATGTGTGTGTTTTGACTACTGATCCCCTTCTTCTTGACTTCTGTGTCTCTCTCTATGATGGAATCTTTTAGTTCGTTACTTCGTACAGTGAGAATTTCAGTCTGGTTAGATGGGGTTCGTGTGGCAACAGCAGGAGAGTGAGGAAGAGATTTGGACACAAATGATTTTGTCATGTTTCTTTCTTTTTTTTTTTTTTTTTTTTAAGATTTCATTTATTTACCTGACAGAGAGAGAGATGACAAGTAGGCAGAGCAGCAGGTAGAGAGAGAGGAGGAAGCAGGCTCCCCACTGAGCAAAGAGCCCAATGTGGGGCCCGATCCCAGGACCCCGGGATCATGACCCGAGCCGAAGGCAGAGGCCTTAACCCACTGAGCCACCCAGGTGCCCTGATTTTGTCATGTTTAAAGGGTTTTTTTGTTCATTGAACAGTATGTGGCAAACCTCAAGAGGCTCAAATTTTAGATACATTCTAGGCAGCCATCTCAATATAGTTTAGATGTCAAACATTTAATTTAGACTGAACCAATATTATAATAATCATACTTAATTACACTTTATGTATTGTTTTCAAGTTACTTTGAATATTTAGTTTGTGGTGCTTTACTGTATTTCTTAAAGAAAGCAAGTTCTACATTCATTGTTCCTAGGATTGGCTGGTTACATTTGCAAAGAGCTTTGTTAAAGCTTCCTGTAGATGTCTCTAAGGAGGAAAATGTAACACTACAATGTAATAGCCACATTTCAGTGAGGCAGTTTTTAGCAATGAAACTTTACGCAAATGTCTGAGATGAGTTTTTGCTGGTGTACCCAGATGACATTGATTTCCGTGAACAAACTGTTACTGCACATCTATTATGCACCAGTTTTGGGGCATGCAATTTGCAAAACTTGTTAAAAATATTAAATAAGGTTCCTTCCATAAAAATCCTAATGATGTATTGTGGGGAGAGAAAAGACCAAAAATACTATGGTGCCTGTGTTCAAACTCCACCCTTCCATTCTAGGCAAGTATTAGTGTCTCAGTTTCTTTCTCTATAAAGTGGAGTATTAATATACCTATATCATAGATGATCTATGCAAAGAACTTGGAGATGTGCAATAGACTCAGAGTAAACCTCCATACATGTAAGACCCTATTACTGTTAGATACGCTTATGCCACCAAGAGGTAGCTGTCACCTTGGTTTTGTCATTTTGGCCCATTAATTTAGATACCAGTGTCCACAGCTGTGTAAAACAAAACATTTTTTAATGCTCCCCCTCAGCTCTATCAATTTTAGGGGAAAAAATGGAATTTTAAAAAATGCTAAAATAAGGGCACCTGGGTGGCTCCGGCAGTTAAGCATCTGCCTTCAGCTCAGATCATGATCTCAGGGTCCTGGGATGGAGCCCTGTATCAGGCTCACTACTCAGTGGGGAGCCTGCTTCTCCCTCTCCCTTTGCCCCTCTCCCTGCTCATGCTCTATGTCTCTCTCTTAAATATATAAAATCTTTCTAAAAAGCTAAAATATATTATTTATAATCTTTGTCATTTTTGTAGTTAAAAATTTAAAACCATCTAAGTATTTAGGATTGCCTTCTTCTCAAATATTTCTCATTTTTAAAAATGTCATTTTAAAAACCTTAAAAGGAGGGGTTCCTGGGTGGCTCAGTTGGTTAAGCATCTGCCTTTCCCTCAGGTCCTGATCCCGGGGTCCTGGAATGGAGCCGAGTCGCCTTGGGCTCCCTGCTCAGTGGGGAGTCTACTTCTCCTTCTTCCTGCTCATGTGCGCTCTCTCTCTCTCTCTCTCTCTCTCAAATAAATAAAATTAAAAAAAACTCTAAAAACTATAAGAAATGGAGCCTTTTTGCTTTTTAATTATTTTGTTATCACTGAATTTGAATGGTATGAATTAAGTTCTAAGTATTTTCAAGATCAGAGATCACAGTAACAATTCTATTAGTAATGCAGTGATTTATTTCTTTAGTGGGTTTTTGGGGTTCTTTTTTTTAAAGATTTTATATATTTATTTGACAGAGAGAGACACAGCTAGAGAGGGAACACAAGCAGGGGGAGAGGGAGAAGCAGGCTTCCTGCTGAGCAGAGAGCTTGATGTCTGGCTAGATCCCAGAACCCTGGGATCATGACCTGAGCAGAAGGCAGACACTTAAGGACTGAGCCACCCAGGCACCCTGGTTTTTTTGTTTTTGATTAAGGCACAGAATCCCCTTTGAACTTTATTATTTGAGAACAGAAAATGATAAGTTGTGTATTTCATTCTTGGCTCTCCAAAACGGTACTTTTTGTTTTATGTCTGTATAGTAAGTAAATTTACTGAAACTACCAGTTATCAGTTAATTAGACATTTTAAATACTGACCTACCAAAACACTTATCTTTGACAAATAGCTTATTGGTAGAGATTGGTCAGTAACAAGCTCATCTTACAGGAAGGGCTGTAAATTCAGCATAGTAAATTACACACCCTCAAGAAGTTGTTTTTCGATCCTTGTTGGTGTTATTGTTGTGACTGTTGTTATTCCTAGTTCTAGTAAATGAACAAACATTTCCTCCCAGTGTGTCTGTTTTATTATAAATGTGTTATGCCGAACAAAAAGTCATTGTTAATATCCATTTGATAAAGGCTTTTATTTATTTTTTTACTCACCATTGTTTGCTGTTAGAAGATGAATAATCCACTTTCCCTGATAACTGAACACTCTGGATGGATGGGGAAGGAGAAATGGGAATATTTGTTTTAGCTTGTGTTTCATATTTAACAAAAGTATGTCTCCAGTGTAATTCATCACAAAAATTTATGGAAAACAAGCTGGCTGAATCACAGGTTGATAAATAAACAGTATACTCTGGTAAGCCCACAACCACAGGGGTTTATAGTCAGGCATTCTAAGTTTAAAAAAAAAAAAATTGTATTCGAAGTGTTTTTATACCTGTAAGTTACTGAGTCATGTTTTGTCACAAGATTTACATATTTTTACCAGATAGTTGATATGTATTACCAACATGTTTTGAAATAAGCATCAGACATTAGTACTGCATTACTTTACAAAAGGGTTAGTTCAAAATTATTTATCTTTAAAAGAAAAATCAAGTAAACTCAAAACAAATCTTTGGGGGGGGGAGTGAAAAATAAAACTTTATTTATTTCTAGAATTGTAAAGCATTCTTTGTCCAAGGAACTTAGGACCAAAGCATTATGCTCTCAAATTTTAAACTGTTAGCTATAAAAAAAAAAAAAAATCTGCTTTAAATAGAGTGAAAATTTCTGTACATTTCTGGGTGATAAAATCGTACATTTTCAGATAGTAAAGTAACCCATAAATATCTGTAATCACTAAAATCTGGATATATATTTTAAGTGTTGGAACAATACCTTTATGAACTCGTGTTTCCTAAAAAGACAAGAGAGTTTGAAGCGTTTGAGTTAATAAGACTCAGATCTCTAATTTCAGTTTTTAAAGATCTATCTAACACCTATTGATGCAGTAGTTTGCAAACAAAACTAGATCAGTGTAACCACAATCAATCTATCTAGTTTGTAAATGAATGCAATCCTTGTTAGAATACTACCCATTAGGTAAAGATTTGAAAATACCTAGGGGGGAAGTAATATAACTATAATAATTTAAGAAAAAAACTTCCTAAAATGCTTGACATTTACTTGACATAGAAGTAAAGGAATTTTCAAATTCTATCAAGAAGCAGAAAAATAACATTCAGATCAATACATGTTAATTACATGATAATATTATGAAATCGACTCTTGCTGATGAAAATTTTCCGATGCAATTGTTTTGAGGTTGTTTCAGATTGCAGGGCTGTTTGAATGGCTTTTTTTTTAACCAAGACTTTCTGAAGTATATCCCCTACCTCACTGCAGTAATGTTCAGACCATGTCTGTCTTGAGAGTACAGCAATACCCTTTATTTGTCAAAGAAATTCAGCAGATTCTAATTTGTTGGACCTGGAAAAAGCTGTTCTGAAAATGCAGCCAACCCCTCTCTATGGTGGAGATTACAGGCTATCATACAAAAACCAAGTGACCCCAAGCTAACTCAATGGAAATACACAGGAGAATGTCAGCACAACAGGCAGTGTGGCTCTATTTGTTATAAAACCTGCTTCTAGAAAGATCCGTAGTGACACACAGAAGCTAGTCAAGTGCACATGACCTGCAAAGCATTTCTAACCACGGTGCTTTGCACTAATCTAACCTCAGGAAAGATGTCAATTTTCAGTTCAACTCCACAAATATTTGTCAAGCAAGAGCTTTCAATATTTGCTGTACAAGAGAACTCAGTACTCTGCCAACTGTCCTGCTTTGGCAAAAATTGGAAATCCGTATGTAAGCTTGGACAAAACTTTTGACCATTCTGGGCCTCCATTTCTCCATCTGTAAAATGAAGGGATTGGACTAGACAATATCTAAGGTTTTGTAGTTCTGTGGTAAGGTTAACTTAGACATAGGTGATGACAGAGGATTCTTGCTTTTAACCCAAGCTGTGACAACCTCACTAATGGGGTGAAAATAGAAATGCATCATCACTAGCCATCAGGGAGATTCAAATTAAAACCACATTGAGATATCACCTTACACCAGTTAGAATGGTCAAAATTAGCAAGACAGGAAACAACATGTGTTGGAGGGGATGTGGAGAAAGGGGAACCCTCTTCCACAGTTGGTGGGAATGCAAGTTGGTGCAGCCTCTTTGGAGAACAGTGTGGAGATTCCTCAAGAAATTAAAAATAGAACTTCCCTATGACTCTGCAATTGCACTACTGGGTATTTACCCCAAAGATACAGATGTCGTGAAAAGAAGGGCCATCTGTACCCCAATGTTTATAGCAGCAATGGCCACGGTCGCCAAACTGTGGAAAGAACCAAGATGCCCTTCAATGGACGAATGGATAAGGAAGATGTGGTCCATATACTCTATGGAGTATTATGCCTCCATCAGAAAGGATGAATACCCAACTTTTGTAGCAACAAGGACGGGACTGGAAGAGATTATGTTGAGTGAAATAAGTCAAGCATAGTCAGTTATCATATGGTTTCACTTATTTGTGGAGCATAGCAAATAGCATGGAGGACATGGGGAGATAGAGAGGAGAAGGGAGTTGGGGGAAATTGGAAGGGGAGGTGAACCATGAGAGACTATGGACTCTGAAAAACAATCTGAGGGTCTTGAAGGGGAGGGGGGTGGGAGGTCGGGGTACCAGGTGGTGAGTATTATAGAGGGCATGGATTGCATGGAGCACTGGGTGTGCTACAAAAACAATGAATACTGTTATGCTGAAAATAAATTTCCAAAGATTAAAAAAAAAAAAAAAAAAAGAAATGCCAGAGAGTCTCTGTGGGAGAAGGTACATCAGCCATTAGAAGAGGACATGTCCTTGGGGAGCCTTGAGAGGACTGTGGTGGGTGGGGAGCATGGGTTCGGAGTGAGATTGCCTGGGTGGGCTCTGCCATTAAACACTCAATGACTTGAACAGTTACTTCCCTTCGTGGGGCTTCAGTTTCCTCATTTGTAAAATGGAAATAATCGTATATGCCTTATAGGGTTGTTGTAAAGATTAAGTGAGTTGATGTACATGAAGCACTTAGAACAGTGCCAGGTTTAGACCCAAGCATTGACATTTGCTGGGGCTTTGCTTATTTTAACTTATAATAGCCACTTCCCAGGATTACTCAGGGATTTATATGTTTATAATATATATTATTATAACTATATAATCATATAATTAATTATAATTAATATAATTAACATCACATATTATGTTATAAATACATTAATATATAATTATATTTCATATAAATATGTATTAATATAATTATAATTAATGTAATAGTATAATATATAATTATATAATATATATATCCATATCTGTATTTTATCTGAAACAGTATCAGTATCCAGCACATAGTGATACCAGGAACTCAAATACTAAGAAGTGGAGGAAAAAATGTGAGCATGCACAGAAGTCTTCAGGTACGGAGCTTCATACATAACAGATGCATGAATTTAATTGGCAGATTTTACAAAATAAATATTCAGAACAAGAGTGTATAGCCATGTAATCCTATACCTAGCACCAAGTAACTGTTCAGTAAATGCTGGCATTTATTGTGAGTATCGTGAGAAACATTAAGTCCTCCTTGGTTGTTACTGAAAGTTAACTTCAGTATATAGTCAAATTAGTTCAGTGGTGGAATAAATGTTTCAAGATAAAATTAAGGAAAAAGTCATTTTAACCACATTATGAGGACGCAGTGTTATGAAAGTGGCATGACTGTGTAAAGAATTAAAGGAAAATTAGTAATTATAGCTTAATAGAATTCATCGGAATGAAAACTCATCCGCTTTAATTAAGTCCATCTAATCAATTAAATCCCCAATAGTGTATACAGGAACAATGGACAAGCACTTTGGCTGCCAAGATTCTCTGTATTCTGTGCAAAAACTAGAGTCTTTTAGGACAGAAGTTCGTTTTCATTTAAGTTACAAAGTGCATCAAAAGCATTATCGAAAAACACTGTTGTCCATGTATGGACACTCTGTGTAAGGAGAGGGGGCGTGTGCCAAACTCCAGCACCAGATCTTCAGAGACTATCCTACTAATTAGTTTCATAGTTTGTACATTCAGTAATAGTTTCTATACAACTTTTTTATAGAGAACCTGTGACTTCTATGTGAAAGAATTTGCATAACTAAATATGATTATGTCAGGGGCGCCTAGGTGGCTCCGTGGGCTGGGGCCTCTGCCTTCGACTGAGGTCATGATCCCAGGGTCCTGGGATCGAGCCCCGCATCGGGCTCTCTGCTCAGTAGGGAACCTGCTTCCTCCTGCCTCTCTGCCTAGTTGTGATCTCTGTCTGTCAAATAAATAGATAAAATCGAATATATATATATATATATATATATGTAAATATATGTATATATTTGATTATGTCAGGTTAAGAAACTCAGGGTAAATATTACAATTTATTGTTAGGCATTGACAGTGTTTGAATATATAGTTAGATGCACAACCTTCAGAGAGGTAACAAGCTACTCACTCCAGCAGTTTCCAAACCTCACTCCTTGCTTCTCCATGTACGCCGTGTAGAATTCTTTTGTGCAATATATCTCACCACATATCTCTTCAAAATGAAGAATAATTCCTTCTTTGCTTTTCCATGCTAAGCATATTGGCCTAAGGATTAGAAGTGGCACTGCTGGAGGGGATTTTTGCTTTGAGCTAAGATAGAATATTAGGGACTGGATTTACTCTCCTACTTGAAACCACTAAAAAACTTGACAAAAAAATAAAATAAGTTTTCCAGCATTGGACACCACACCATGCAGATTGTGATCCCTGAGAGGGGGGCAACAAACCAGAAGAGCTCTCTGATTGTCCCAAATCACAGCCTAGAAACATTCTAGAAAGTTTCTTTCCTACAAGAAAGTTTCTGGGATGCTGGGTAAGGAAAAGAAACCTGGGTGAGGTTTAGAGCACTGCATGGGTTGAGGAGATGTAACTGGGGATCTAGGCAATGAAGCTTGGTTGGTATAGTCAGCACATAGTCCCAGAGGGAGAGCTGCAGAGATCTGCAGAATGTCCCTTTAAAGTCTTCCTCTCAGTACTAATCAACACATGTGAAAAGGAAACCACTCAAGTTCACCCCAGAGGTGTAGAGGGAATAATCCCTGGAGCTCACATAGGGCCAGGAAATTTTGTGCTCCCACCAGCCAATGTGAAAAATCTCATCATTCACAGGGTATTGTCTGTGTAGTGGGACAAAATCAGCCCTAGGCTAAAGGTTGGTAGGATGCCTCTTTACAAAGCCTCTTTGAAAGCAAGGCTCAAAAGGCTCAAAGTGTTTATAAGTAACTTAACTTCACTCTAGACCAAGAATCCGAAAATATTTATAGGAATACAAAAATGTCCACTACCCCAAAAGGTAAAATTCACCATCTGACATCCAATAAAAAGTGACCAGTTACATAATTAAGTGGCTAGAAAGGAAAAACACACCTGTATATCTCCTCTTATCTCAATCCTCTACTCACAGAATACTCCACTTCTGACACTTCTGGCCACAAAATATGCGGGGGTTTTCTCCCACACCAAGCAATTCTGTGACAACAGCTGTGTGTCCTTTGAGTCAACTCAATTCTAGCACTATCCACCTGGAGGTAATGTCAGATCCCACCCATTAAGGGCTTCATTGGACAAGACTGCCCCTCCCCCCTTGACCTCAGGGGCTGATCTCCAGTCCAGATTGTTACCTGTGTTTCTGACCAAGCCGCCAAAAATCAGGTTTCCACTACCCAGTCTTCAAGTTCAATTAATTTCCTAGAATGGCTCAAAAAATTCAGGAAAATATTTTGCTTACAAGATTGCCAGTTTATGACAAAAAGTTATAAAAGGGACAGCCAGAGGAAAGAGACATATAGAGCAAAGTCTGTGGGAAGGGGTTTGGAGCTTCATGGCCTCTCCTGGCATGTCACTCACCCAGCACCTACCTGTGTTCACCAATCTGGAAGCTCTTTGAACTTGTCCTTTTGGACTTTTATGGAGGCTCTGCTACACAGACATGATTGATTAAATCATTGGCCATTGGTAATTAAACTTAATTTCTATTCCCTCTACCCTCCCTGGATTTCAGGGTGAGTGGAGGGGAGAGTGAAGATGAAAGCTCTAATCCTGTAATCACATGGTTGGTTCCCCTGGCAACCAGGCCCCCCTCTTTAGGGCTTTCCTAAAATCACCTCATTAACCCAAATCAGGTGTGGTTACCTTTACCTCACACTTATTACTTTGGAAATTCCAAGAGTTTCAGGAGCTTTGTGCCAAAAATGGAGGCAAACCAAATATGTATTTCTAATTATAAATCACAGTATCCTAGTAGAAATAACTTATAATGTGGAGAAAGTTCCATCAGTAAGAAACATTTCCAGAAATGACACAGACGATAGAATTATTAGGCAAAGACAATAAAACTGTTATTATAATTATAGTGCATGCAATTATGGAATTTTACCTATGTTTAAGAAGCTAGAGGAAAGATATTGAACATGTTAAATTAGATGCATGAAAGATATTAAAAACAAAAAAGACCAGATTGAAGTTCTAAAGATGTCTGACATTAAAAAAAATACCCTTACGGGGATTAATAGCAAATTACACACTGCATGAGAAAGGATTAGTGACTTGAAGACCTAACAATAGAAGATATTTGAAATTCAAAAATACTGAAAACAAATGAACAGACACAAGAAAGTTGTCAGACAACTTCAAGCTGCCAAATACAAGTGATTTTGGAGTCACTGAAAGAAGGGAGAGAAGAAGAGGGAACAGACAAAAACATGGAAGAAATTATGGTCAAACATTTTTAAACTTGATGGACACTATACAGGCCTGCCTTGTTTTATCGTGCTTTGCTTCACTGCACTTTGCAGATACTGCATTTTTCAATAAATTGAAGGTTTGTTGCCACCCTGAATCAAGCAAGGCCACCGGTACCATTTTTCCAATAGCATTTACCTACTTTGTGTATCTCTGTCACATTTTGGTAATTCTCACAGTATCTCAACCTTTGTCATTATATTTGTTATGCCGCTCTCTGATCAATGATTACTACTCAGTGAAAGCTCGGATGATAGCATTTTGGGGGATAAAGTATTTTTTTACTAAGGTATGTACTTTTTTTAGGCATAAAGCTATTGTCCATTTAATAGACTAAGGTATAAAGAAAATTTTATATGCGTTGTGAAACCAAGAAAATTCATTTGGCTTGCTTTGTTACAATATTCACTTTGGGTGGTTGGGAGTGGAATCCCACAATATCTCTGAGGTATGCTTGTAAACAGATCTAAGAAGTTCAATGTACCCAGAGTACAAGAAACAAGAAGGAAACAGTAATAAGATATACCATAATTTATATTTAAAAACAGCCACAGGAAAGAAAAAAACACATTATATATAGAGGAAAAATATAAGAAAGAAAAAGTGTCTTGGAAACCAGAAGATAATAGAAGATAGGTGAGACTGAAAACAAAACATAAAAAAATAAAAAATAAATAAAAACAACAACCAGTGTATACTGAATTCTATTCTCAGCAAAAAATATATGAAAAAGGAAGGCAGAATAAACTTTCTTAGGTATAGAAACACTAAATGAGTTAATCACCAGAAGAAATGTCAAAGAAAGTCCTTCAGTCAAAAAGAAAATGATACTAGGGGTTCCCAGGTGACTCAATTGATTAAGTATCTGACTCTTGGTTTCAGCTCAGGTCATGATCTCAGGGTTGTGGGATCAAGTCCTGCATCAGGCTCTGCACCCAGCAAGATGTCTGCTGGAGGTTATTACTCCATTTCCTTCTGCATCTTCCCTCTCTCTCAAACAAATAAACAAATCTTTAAAAATAAAATGATACCAGATAGAAACCTGCATTTACACAAAGGTTTGAAGAATGTGTGGTAAATATATGGAAAATATAAAGGGTATTTTTATTGAAGTATAGTTGACACACAATGTTACATTAGTTTTAGATGTGTAACATGGCAAATCTAGAACTGTATAATTGTGCTATGCTGACCACAAGCTTAGCTACCATTTGTCCCATAAAGTTCTATTACAATATCATTGACTCCATTTCCTATACTATGTCTTTCATCCCTTTTGATTTATTCATTCTGTAACTGGACACCTGTGCCCCCCACTCCTCTTCATCCTCTTTTGTCCATCCCCTACTCCCTCCCCTTCTGGCAGCCACCAGTTCTCTGTATTTGTGGATCTCTTTCTGCTTTGTTCATTAGGCTTGGTTTTCAGATTGCACATAGAAGTGAAATCATATGCCATTTACCTTTCTCTGACTTATTTCATCTAGCATAATGCCTTCTTTGTCATTCACATTGTTGCAAATGGCAGGATCTCATTCTTTTAAGGTTCCATCTTATATGTACATGTGTATGCATGTGTGTATACCTATATACATCAATCACATCTTCTTTATTCATCTCTTTGTGTACACTTGGGTTGCTTCTGTATCTTCACTATCATAAATATTGCTGCCATAAACATATAGGGGTGCACATATATTTTTGAATTAGTGTTTTCAGTTTCTTTGGGTAAACACCCAGTGGTGAAATTACTCTATTGTATGTACTTCTATTTTTAGTTTTTTAAGGAATCTTCTTACTGTTTTACATAGTTGCTGTACCAATTTATATTCCCACCAATAGTGTAGAGAGTTCCTTTTTTTCCACATCCTTGTCAACACTTACTACCTCTTGTCTTTTTGATACTCTGACAAGTATAAGATAATATTTCATTATAGTTTTGATTTGCAATTCCCTGATGATTAATAATTTTGAGCATTTTTTCATGGGTCTCTTGGCATCTATATATTTTCTTTGGAAACTGTGTATTTAGTTATTTATGTCCCCACCCATTTTTAATTGGATTACTTGAGGGGAGGGAGATGGTTTTGAGTTGTGTAATTTCTTGCGTATTAACCCCTTATCAGATGTATCATTTGCTTTTCTCCCATTCAGTAGATTGCATTTTCAATTTGTTGATTGTTTTCTTTGCTCTGCAAAAGCTTTTATTTGGTGTAGTCCCAGTAGTTTATTTTTTGCTTTTATTTCCTTTGCCTAAGGAGACATATCTAGAAAAATGTTTCTAGGCCGATGTCAAAAATGTTATTGCCTGTTTTCTTTTAGGAGTTTTATGGTTTCAGTTCTCATATTTAGATCTTTAATCCATTTTGAGTTTATTTTTGTGTATGGTGTTAGAAAGTGGTCTGGTTTCATTGTTTTGCATGTAACTGTCCAGTTTTCCCAACACCATTTGTTGAAGAGACCATCTTTTCCTCATTGTTTTTTCTTGTTTCCTTTATCATAGATTAATTGACCATATAAGCATGGGTTTATTTACCCATTCTCTACTCTGTTCTTTTGATCTTCTAGGCTGTTACTCTGACTTTTTAAAATAAATCTCCTTAAAACTATTTAACTGTTCAAAACAAAAGAAGACAATATATTGTGGGATTTAAAGCACATGTAAAGATGGGATAAAACTACACTCTTTTAACATTCTCATCCTGAATGTGAAATGGTACAGTATTCCTTGAAGGTAGACTATGATCAGTTAAATATGCATACTATATACCCTAAGACCACCACTAAAAAACAAAACAGGATTATACCTTATAAGCCAACAAACAAGATAAAATGGGGAAAAAGTAAAATTACTACACATATAGTGGAAATGAACCTTTATAGTAAAGAAACAAATTTTCAAAAAATATGTAATTCATATTTGTCACTTACTTAGTGCATGAGACCAAGTCTGCCATTTCAAGGAATCTCAGTCACCTCCAGCTTAAAATGCACACTCTTTTACATAATACCAGTCAATCCAGGAGTCTTTTCCCTTCTCTTTTCTCCTTGACATCTCCCTGGAAGTGATGTACATTCTTGGGATGTTGTCCTGATGTCATTGGAGGACAGGCTTCTGAGCCAGATGCTTGGATCCAAATATTAACTCTATTATTATCTGCTCTATAACCATGGCTGGTTACTTTGGTGCTTCTCTTTCCTCATCTGTAAAATCGGGATGTTGACAGAAGCAACTGTGAAGAATTATTGTGAGGATTCTTAAGATAACTTAGGGAATGCAAGCTGGTGCAACCACTCTGGAAAACAGCATGGAGGTTCCTCAAAATGTTGAAAATAGAACTGCCCTATGACCCAGCAATTGCACTACTGGGTATTTACCCTAAAGATACAAACATAGTAATCCAAAGGGGCACGTGCACCCGAATGTTTATAGCAGCAATGTCCACAATAGCCAAACTATGGAAAGAACCTAGATGTCCATCAACAGATGAATGGATAAAGAAGATGTGGTATATATACACAATGGAATACTATGCAGCCATCAAAAGAAACGAAATCTTGCCATTTGCGACAACATGGATGGAACTAGAGCGTATCATGCTTAGCGAAATAAGTCAAGTGGAGAAAGACAACTATCATATGATCTCCCTGATATGAGGAAGTGGTGATGCAACATGGGGGCTTAAGTGGGTAGGAGAAGAATCCATGAAACAAGATGGGATAGGGAGGGAGACAAACCATAAGTGACTCTTAATCTCAGGAAACAAACTGTGGGTTGCTGGGGGGAGGGGGGTTGGGAGAAGGGGGGTAGGGTTATGGACATTGGGGAGGGTATGTGCTTTTGGGTAAATTGGAAGGGGTGGTGAACCATGAGAGACTATGGACTCTGAAAAACAATCTGAGGGGTTTGAAGTGGCGGAGGGGTGGGAGGTTGGGGTACCAGGTGGTGGGTATTATAGAGGGCACGGCTTGCATGGAGCACTGGGTGTGGTGAAAAAATAATGAATACTGTTTTTCTGAAAATAAATAAATTGGAAAAAGAAAAAAAAAGCAAAAAAAAAAAATAGGGAAGCACCTATTAGGGTACTTTCCACATACTAAGCCCCACACGTGTAACAAACTGTGGGTTGTGTCTATGTTCATCTCTGCTGTTGCTCTATCTGCTGCAGATGTCCTGGCCATGCCACTGGCACTGGAAGGTACCATGAAACTACTGACAGCCTTCTGTCTTCATTAGGTACCACCAGCTCAGTCAGCATTTCTCTACTTCTCTTGGGGGTTTTAGAAATACTTTCTTACTCTTCTGGATTGGAGTGGTCAGGACTCAGTGGTGCAGCCTCTGGTCCCATCTTCTGGACACTTCACTCCACCATTGCTTCTCTACTGCTCAGAAATGTCCACTCTCCCCAGGCCATAATCCTCAAAGCAAGATATAGTTCTTCCTACTTTTCTCTGACCACGAGGATCTGGCTTTCAAGGCTAATATTTCAGATATGAGTTTAAAACCTTCCACCTGGAAACTCAACACTAAGCAGTGACTTCTGTGACCTTGCTGTAGAAATCCTTCCTAAGGCAGTGCGTGTGGCTAGTGAGCTCTCTGTCTGCAGGCTGAGGACTGATAGAGGAGTAATAAGAGTGACAAGAAGGGGTGCCTGCATGGCTCAGTCAGTTAAGAATCCAACTCTTGATTTCAGCTCAGGTCATGATCTCAGGGTGGTGGGATCAAGCCCTGCATCAGGTTCTGTGCTCAGCTTGAGACTCTCTCTCCCTCTCCCTCTGCTCCTACCCTTGTGCACTCTCTCTCTTTCTCTACAAAGTAAATAAATAAATCTTTTTTAAAAAGTGACAAAAAGAATCCTAGTATTATTGCCAGTTATTACTTGCTCCCAAAGCAGCCTTGAATCTGTTCTGTACACAGAAAGGTTAATAATTCATTTGATTTTAACTGTTACTAGTAACAAATTAGTTACAACACACCAGAAAGTGATTGCCATTCACCAAAGTGCCATGATGCCACAGGGAAAAATTGTTGCCTGGGACATCAGGACTATTTGTTATCACACACAAGAAAAAATCTGGACACATTGGGAAAGTCCTACAAGTACCATATTGACTTACAAGGCCTTGAACATTCCTGGAAGTTGCAGTAGTCTCTTGAGTAATTCTAGAAAAACTCAAGTCTATGAGACAATGGGCCATGTGCTGAGTTTCAGGTGAGTTGGGAACAGTTCTGTGGAACCATTTCTGATCATTTCAGCTGGAAATACTGTCTCTCTGTATATTTCTCTTATGGTAACTATACACAAGTATAATCATTCACATATTCTTCTGGTCTCCTTTGATAGTCTAGAAGCTCCTTGAGCAGTGGGACTTATTCACAACCTGCAATCTCCACAGGGCCCAGCAGGATCTTAGAAGGAGCTACTGCTACCACCACCACCACCACCACCACTAAACATGAGAACACCACCCCAGGCATGGTTCCAGGGACCACACAAATATGACTCCGTTTAAAACTCATTAGATACTCATGGGGCACCTGGGTGACTCAGTCAATTAAGCATCTGCCTTTGGCTTGGGTCATGATTCCAGGGTCCTGGGATGGAGCCCCACATCAGGCTCCCTACTTAGAGGGGAGTCTGTTTCTTCCTCTGCCCCTCCTTCTACTTGTGGTCTCCCATGCTCTCTCTCTCTCACTCTCTATCAAATAAATAAAATATTTAAAAATAAAAAAATAAAAATATTATTAGAGTATTTTAAAAAATAAAAAAATAATATTTAAGGACAAAATAACTGAGGATCCAAGTAGTTACAAGATTGTGTAAAAGTATGGGACCACAATTCTAACCAAGCCTCTCATGCCTTATATCCTGTTAGTACAAAATGTCTCCTTCACAACAGTGGTGGCTGTTGCAAGCTTGTCTCCTTCCATTGTACTCAGACTCTACAAGCCCTCTTGTGGTCAGGCTGCCCTGGGAAGGCACTTAAACCCAGGGCAGCAGAGCCAGGATCTGTGACTGCTGAGATAGTAGAGGTAAATAGCATTACCAAATACACAGTCCATGGATTAAGAAATAAATGCATGTGAAAATTGTATAAATACAGTCAATAATAATTATTTCTTTATATGTACCTTCTGAAAATGTGACAAATTTACCAAAATGTTTTAGTTAGGAATGGAAGGAATTCAGCAGAAGGCATCTGAATAGTCTTTACATTTATAATCTACATTAGCCAGAGTCTCATACTTTTCTTTCATAGAAAGTGAGAAGTTTGGGGTAATATTCACTAATTTTGGACTAGAAGTTCTCACTTGTGGTCTGCATTTTAGAACTGCTAGATTGCATTCTACTCCAAAAAGGCATGTGACTTCTGAGCAGAAGTCTGTGGTCTTCTGCTATGCACACTTCCCTTTTATGAAGCCCTTTCCCCCTTTTACAGGCTCTTCTCCCTCTCACCTCCTCCTACCCCAGTTCTCAGTGCTCTGCTCTAAGTGTCCAGAAGAGAATAGATCACTAATACTTTGAGAAAAATTAGTTCAAGAGTTTGTAATTACCCCAAGGGGAGTAACTCAAAATAACAATCTCTAGTGATAAAGATGATGAACAGTGGCATTTCCACTGCTGTCGTTCCTGGCTGAGTGAATTATTTTGGTGGTAAATCATACCATTTGAGAGATAAATGGCACCATTAAATCAGTCACCTGATAACCTTACTTGGGTAGACTTAACACTCCAAAGCTGGTAGGAAAACTGTTTCCCACTCGCCATATGTGAGGAAACACAAAATCCCAAATTTGAATCCATACTATTAGAGAGACTGAAGTATTATTTTTTTTTCTTTTATAGATTTTATTTATTTATTTTACAGACAGAGATCACAAGGAGGCAGAGAGGCAGGCAGAGAGAGGAAGGGAAGCAGGCTCTCTGCCAAGCAGAGAGCTCGATGCGGGGCTCGATCCCAGGACCCTGAGATCATGACCTGAGCTGAAGGCAGAGGCTTTAACCCACTGAGCCACCCAGGTGCCCCGAGACTGAAGTGTTAGTAACAGCAGAGCAAGATGAATGGAAACTGGCAAGGTGGTTCTTTGTTAAGAGTGTGCTACCTTGCTGCTGACCTCACTGCTTTCTCCCAATATGTGTCAGTTGAGGGGACTTTTGACTGCTGGACATGAAGAAATCATAAAATCAATGAAAAAATCAATACACAACATCTCAGTGCAAGATTCAGTGGCAAATTGTACAAGGGATGCAAAGATGATTTATGAAGCAATATCCCTGTTTTAAGTAGTGTATGATATCAAGAATGTGCATAATACATGTTACAGGAATCAGAAGAGAAAGCAATCCTTGTGGCTGGTGTTGTCCAGAAAGGCTTGGGGTTTTTGTTGTTGATGTTGTTGTTGTTGTTGTTTTGTTTTTTTTAAAGATTTTATTTATTTACTTGACAGACAGAGATCACAAGTAGGCAGAGAGGCAGGCAGAGAGAGGAGGAAGCAGTCTCCCTGCTGAGCAGAGAGCCCGATGCGGGGCTCGATCCCAGGACCCTGGAATCATGACCTGAACTGAAGGCAGAGGCTTAACCCACTGACCCACCCAGGCACCCCTGGTTTGGTTTTTTGAAGTAGTACATGCCATATTGAATAATATTGTAGGAAAATAATAGAATTATTGAAGACATTCTTTGTGTCAGGCACTGTGTTAAGCTTTTATGCATATTATGTGTAAAATACTTAGATGAACAAGAGGCATGTGATAAGTGCTTGGGAAGTGTTAGAGCTCTTACTATTGTGTTTTTCCTTCTAAATCTTTTCAATAGGAAAATTATTTCTCCCATATTATAGTTAAGAAGACTAGGGCACATCAAGGTCATGTAAATTGTAGAAGACATAGAACTAGCTAGTAATTTTGAACTCAGACATGGATTCCAGAGTCCATGCTTTTAACCACACTCCATATTGCATGGAATCAATAATACTGGTTTAAAAAGGCAGAACTGGAAGGGGGGAGTAGATCCAAAGAGCACAGGGCAAATGAATAGGGTAACAAAGTTCCAATCTTATTCAAGGGTTTGAAAGTTAAACAGGGTAGAGGTCTTGGGTTAAAGCTATGGGAGGGGTGGCTAGAAAGATACTTTAGAGCAAATTATGAAGGGTTTTAAATTTAGCTGGGAAAACTATTAAAGGAATTTCAGCTTTAGCTTATATGTACTGTGTACTGGAGAGTCAATGGTTTTTACACACAGATACACATGCACACACACATACTCCAACATGAAGAAAAATGAATTTTCTGAAGATTAAAATAGAGACATTATCGGGAACAACTTATCCATTAGACAGAGTAGGCAGTGGCTAGAGCTCACAGTACTTTCAGGGGCCCACAAAAATGGTTTAATTTTAATGTATTTTAAATCAGAAGGAAAAAATAAATATGAGTAATGAGCACAGCTTGGATTTTATTCATCTTTATAACAATATAATCATAAACACAATAAAAAAAATTAGTAGAGAACAGGTCAAAAGTGCCTATGGCCCACAAAAGTCATACTGAAGCCCTAGATATTATGCTGAATCACCTAGAACTGGGAGTGACTCAGCATAAGTAAAACAGGGAGCTACTAAAATCATTATGCATGAAATAAGGCAGGCTTTGACTATGTATGTAGCCATGCCAGTTAATGAAACAAAGACATTACAGATCAAAAGCTCAGAAAAGTTAATAACTGCATCTGATATATGGGTGTGGTGGACTATGGAACTATTAGTTACAACTGAGTACAAAAACTGTTAAGTTTTCTGGTTCAAGATAATGGGTAGATATATACATGTACTTTCTTTAGGTTCCAGCATTTCTTGAAACAACAGGTATATTTTTCAAAATTGATAACAGTGCTGAAAAAGTGAGCTTAAATCAGCAGACTAGAGGAAGTTTTGGGATCTAATTGATAAAGAATCAAAAGTGAAAAACCTGAAACAGTCATCGAAGAAGTTTACAGAATTCAAGGCAGAATAACCTGGCCTAGGAAGAGAAATTCAGCATAGGTTGACTAGTGTCATGATTAAAGAATTATGAAACATCGTAATCAGTTCTATATTGAGCGGCTGGCTTGAGTGTTTTCCTCTAGAATATATAGGTAGTGATAACAGCTTTCAAAACAAAATGGAGAATCTGCTGTCCCTAGATAGGTGACAAGAAAGGATAGTAAAAGCTCAACATGGTTTTGATGCTCAAAACAAACAAAAAGGATGTGGAGCCTGGGTGAGTTTAAACCCACATTGATACGAGATAAGAATGGAAGGGAATACTGGACTCACTGTGGAATTGAAATACACTCAAGTGTTTCCCCCTTATTTCATTTTTTGGCATTTGAAAGAGGTCCCTGCCTTGCTCACCAGCTTTCCACTCATGAACACATCACTCAGCATAATCTTGCCCATTTAACTTCAGTCTAATAAGATGTCCCATTATGGGGGGAGTGGGGGATGGGCTGATAAGAAATCAGACATATACAACTTTCAAGAAAACCTCTGCCAACTACATATGTGAATCAATGAAGTGTGTCATTTTCAAATCTGTAATAACAAAAGAATTTCTATGTATTATCATAAAAGATAATCAATGGAAGAGCTGACCTACATGAAACATAAACATTTTAATTCCAGAAAGATTGAAGAGGATATTAAAGTCATGAATGCAGTACAAGCTTGTACCAAAAAATGGTACAATCTCTAAAAGATGAAAATTAATTACAAAAACAAATAAGCATGCATATTTACATATACATATGGGTCAAACAACAACACTAATAGAACTGAAGGCCAACTTAATAATATGAATGATAAGGAAATGTCCCAGAGAATAGAGGAAGCAAAAAGAGAGGAAATATTAAAGATAACTTGAGAGCTATGGAGGATAATGCCAGAACATTCAATGACTATCTAAAAAAAAAATAGAGAAAAAAAAACATGTCGATATAGAAAAAAAAAAAGATAGATATAGAAAAAAAAAACAATCCATGTGTTGAAAGAAAAAAAGGTTTCTAATTAGAAAATCTATAGCCAACCAATCACTTTGCAATACTTAATAACCATAAAGATTTTTGTTGGACATGAAAAGTTACAGTAGATCATTCAGGAAATTAATTACTCAAGATGTGTTTCTAGAAAAAAATTATTAAAGATATATTTACTTCATTTTTTCAACATTAACCCAGAAAGAAGATGTGTTACATATAAAATTGCATAAATATTGAAATCAATTGACTATATTGTTAAGCCTCAGCAGTTATTAACAATTTAGCTATAAATTTCAGTATAGTTCATTACAAAAATAATTTTTAAAATAGTAAATATATTACATATAATAAGTGAGTAGACATAACTCTAAATGAATTAAAAATAGTACTTGGAAACTGTGAGAAGGAGAGAAGATACATAAGAATCACTTTTTCTGTTAACCTAAAACTGTTCTAGAAAATGAAATCTACTAAAACAAAACACATAGGAGATGGAAGAAAAAGTGAAATGAAGACATTTTAATGGCATTTCTGTTTCAGAAGAGGGAAAATCAATACCACTTCATATTTAAGGAAAACACAGTTTGTGTTTTTATTTTAAGAATTTAAAATATATAATGAAAAGAATTTAAATAGCATTTAAAACTTCTAAACTGCTCAAAATGAAAAAAGGTGCACCTAAAATGTGTCTTATTTAGCAGAAGATAGGCAAGAAAAGGAGAAGGAAAAAGATAATGAGAGGGAGGGAGAATAAGAAGAAGTAAATTGCCTATAAAAGATGGCATAAAATGATAATATAACATGGCAGGATAAAATATATAGTATCAGGAACCACAATAAATATGAGTGGATAAATTTTCAAATAATGACTCACACTAAAACAAAAGTGAAAAATCCAATTATATTGGATTGGATTTTTCCTGCCATGTACAGGAGGCCAATGTAGCATAAAATATTTCCTCACTCAGTGGACATGTCGTCTTGTTGGGAAATATGACTGTGGACTCCTTGTGGAATGGTAAAGGAGAAGGTAAAGGAGAAGGGATTTGAGGGGCCACAGAAGATATGTTTAATACAGACACTCAGGAAAACTAGTGGTTTCCAATGTACATATTAAAAAACAAACACTGGGAAACAATATAGCATTAGAATATATTAAAAAGGCAGTAGGTTCATATAGTTTGAGTGTGTTAACATGAGTGTGTTAACTCAAATCTTTAAGAAACAAGTACTTATATTGAATTGTCCGAGTCATCAGAAAAGGAAAGTCTCAAAAATTATTTTATGATGTTAGCAAAATTTGAGTAGGAAAGGTACAAAGATACTTTATGGGTCAAAGTCATATATTATTAGTTATAAATATTAACAAATCATATACAGAATGATTTAAAAGAGTAATGTACCAAAGTCAAGAAGAGTTTAGATACCAGGATATATAGGGATACAAGATATATACAAGATATATAGGGATACAGGGATATATAGGGATATAGGGTATATAGGATATATAGGGATATAGGGATACAAGAATGGTGAGGGAGGGGTTCAGAGGATACAATGGAATAGGACAGGAACGAGAGGAGGGCAAGAAGAAGTTGCTTTGAGGGGGGCCCGTGGCCAAGAATTTGAGGAGTGAATTAATTAATGGCTGCTAAGTTTCCTAACAAAGCTGATATAAGGTTGTTTTTAATACTTAGATTGGCTGAGCTCCTAAGTAGGGTTGGACATATGAGGACAATTCTACAGTCTTTGCCAGGATTCCAAATGGAATAGGGGTGATAAGATATTTTTAATTATTGAGATGTGTTTATTCCAAGGACTTCATTTCTCAAAGGAATTAACAATAGCCCTTAATGCCAGTAGAATAAACTGCTAGGATAGATCAGAACATAATTTATCTGGTATGTTTAAGTCTACTCTCAGCTTCTTGCAGGCATTTCAAGAGGGGGATACTCTTTCACTATATATTTTTAGAAGTGAAGGAAAAAATCATACTAGGGTTACAAACCCTAATCCTAAATAGGCCAGGATGTAAAATATTTCCTAAATCTAATGGTAACAAACATCAGACTATGGGAGTTTCCAAGGTTTAGACCCTGAGTTATTAGGACCATGGTTGTACTCTGGGTCACAATAGGCAACTTAGAAGGGTAACATCTTTTAGGGGCATATTAATGGATCAAATTGAAGTGACTGCAGAATTTTCATGTGTATATGTCCAACAGACAGTTTAATATGTAAGTCTGAAGTTTGAAAAAAGATCAGGCTTGGTTTATAAATTTGGAAGCTATCATACAAAGGAAGACTAGTCTAACTTATGAGACTATATGATCGGAAACAAAGACAATCCAAAGAGATCAACCCCAAAAATTAAAAATGAAATTGGAAAACTACAGTCTTTAATGTGAATCTATGGAAACAGAAAATCAGAAAAGACTCTTGCAGACCAAGGGAAAAGAAATACCCAGAGATATAGTAATATTTCTTTATTCTACAAACATAGATTCGGCACATCCTGTGTATAAAGTAGATTAAATGGTCCTCATCCTCTGATGTCTTTCATTTGACTTAAAAGATCTGTTGTAGTTTTCCTTTCAGTTTAACTTATTTCATTTGACATAATACCCTCCAGGTCCATTGTCACAAATAGCAGAATCCCATTCCTTTTTATGGCTGAATAATATTCCACTGTATGTACCACATCTTTATCCAGTCATCTATCAGTAGACACTTAGATTGCTTCCATTTCATGACTATTTTAAGGCTGCAGTAAACATAGGCGTGCTTATATATTTTGAATTAGTGTTTTCATTTTACAAATTTTGAACTTTGATCTTTTCCCTGGCTAGTAATATGTGGTACAATTATCTGGTGTTTCTGGCCAGCAGCAGTGAGCTACAATTCCTAGTCAGCCACATGGTCACAAGCATAACTGACCATGCACTTACAAATATTCTATACCTGTATACTCATTCTTTTTTTCACTTTCTGTAGGATATTCAATAACTTATGTAAGATACTCAATACTTTATTATAAAATAAGATTGTGTTAGATGATATTGCCTAACTGTGAGCTAATATGTTTTCAGTATGTTTAGGAAGTCAAGGGTAAGTTATAGTGTTTAGTAGGTTAGATATATTAAATACATTTTGGCTATGATACTGTCAGATTATGAGGGGTTTATTGAAATATAATCCTATAGTAAATCAAGGAAGATCTGTATTTGCAAACACTAAGAGTAGGTTCCTCCCATAATCATCCGCACATCCCATTGTCTTCTCTTCTGTATCTTCTTCATAGTTTTTATCTTTTGGCTCATAATTCAGGTTGTTCTGTGACAGAGGAAAAAATCCTTATACAGATGTCTGAAAGTATCTCTTTGAGGTGTCCAATCTATAGAGGTCTTTCTGAGCTGTTCTAGATGTTGGGGATATAGCAGTGAACAAACAAAACTCTATGAACTCATGGTGTATTCTAGAAAGTGGGACAACTACACAAATAAATACATGATATATTAATGAGAACAAATGCTGTGGGGAAGAAGGAAGCAGAGAAAGGGTGACAAGTGTGCCACAGACATGGAGATGGTTGCTATTTTACTTAGCATAGTCAGGGAAAGTCTCTAATAAAAATAGTTTTTAACAAGACCTCCTAAAGTAAGTAATAAAGTGAGTTATATAGCTCTATTGAGAAAGAACATTCCTAGAAAGGAAAGGACAAAACTCATGTTGGAGCATGCTTGGAAAACCAATACATCTGGAGCAAAATGAAGGAGGGGAAATGTTGCAAAAGCCAAGGCGGAGTTGGTACAGAGCCATCACATTGGGCTTTGTAAGACACAAGAAGCACATTTAGTTTTGTGCAGGGAGAAATGGGGAAATCATTCTAAGTTTTCACATAAAAGAATGAAATAATCTAATTTATATTTTAAAATGATCACTGACTGTTGAGAGACAGGGGGAGACCAATCAGGATGTCTGTTTTCAAAGAACTTTATTTATACAATTTGTTTATAGCTCCTTAATAAATTCAAGGATGGTGTAGTAATTATTATTGAATCAATGTTTGTATCCTTCCCACTCCCCCAATACCAAGTTCATATGTTGAAACCTTAATGCCAATGTGATGGTGTTTGGAAGGTGAGGCTTTTGGGGGGTGATTAGGTCATAAGGATGGAGCCATCATGAAAGGGATTAGTGCCCTAATAAGAAGAGGTCAGAGAGGTAGCTAGGTCTTTTTCTGCCATGTTGAGGTTACAAGAAATCAGCTATCTGCTACCCAGAGAAGAGCTCTCACCAGAACCCAATCATGCTAGCACCCTCATCTCAGACTTCCGGCTCCAGAACTGTAAGAAATAAGTGTTTGATGTTTAAATTACCCAGTCTATGGTAATTTGTTATAGCAGTCCAAATGAAAACAGTAATCAATTCATACATCACACAATACAACAGACATTGATGGTCGTCTCCTCAAATCTGTCCTTCTTCCCTAGTGTATCACTCTGCTAGTACCATAGAAAGTACCACAGCCTGGATGTCTCAAATAACAGAAATTTATTGTCCCACAATTCTAGAATCTAGAAGTCCAAAACCAGTGTATCAGCAGAATTGGTTTCTTTTGAAGACTCCTTTGGGCTGTAGAGTGTTTAGTACATATGTCTTCACAGTCTTCCGCCTGTGTGTGTCTACGTCCCAATTTTCTTTTCTTATAAGGACAACAGTATATCAGATTAAAACCCACCCAAATGGCTTCATTTTAATTTAATCACCTACCTAAAGACCATATTTCCAAATGCAGTCACATTCTGAGATACTGGGGGTTAGAAATTTAACAGGTGAGTATGGGGGACATAAAATTCAACCTAAAACTCTTATGGCTAGAATGTAACTTCCAAGTCATTGACTACATTTTCCAGCCTCTTTTGCAGATAGGCATAGAGACTTGGCTTAAATCTCACCAGTGAAATGTGGACAGAAGTGATGAGTTTCACTTCCAAACTTCTAGCCAATCTCATAGAAAATTACAAGTATATTTCTCCATGTCTCTTTCCTCTTCTGGCTAAAATGGCAATGAAGAGAACAACCTTGGAAGATAAAGTGTTGAAGATGATACAGCCTATGTCAGCTTGGGTTCCTGATCATCCATATGAAAAGACAAGAAACACCTAACCTGGATTATGACATGAGAGAGAATAAAATTTTATATTCACTGAGCCATTAAATTATTATTGAATTCCTTGTTATTGTAGCTCATTGTACCTTAAATAATATACATGCTACTATGACTGTCAACCTAGTATTAACCAAAGGGAAAGTTTAACATTAATCTTTAATTTGAGTGGAGGTGTTCATATGGGAATGAAGAAAACTTATAAAGTATACATAATCTAGATTATGAACTTAAATTGTAATTTTTTCTTAATTGTGTAATTTATTAGTGTAATAAATTTAATTCAACAAGGTGGACCAGATTAAAACCAGACTCTAGCTGTAAACAGTCCAACAAAATAAGTAGATGAATACCATACTGTCTTTGTCCTCAAGTTGTTCAAAATCCTTTGGAGAATCTATGGGTAAACAAATTCTCTGATGTGTTACCTGCCCACAGAGGAGTGTGTGTAAGATCTGCTTGGCAAGGATATCTTGGAAACTTACAAATTAGAGATGGCACTTGAGCTGGACCTAGAAGAAACTGCAACCAGTTATTATTTAAGGATTCAGAGTAGAAAATACAAAAAAAAATGTAGCTTATGAAAAATCTGGGAGAAAATAAAGTATTTTAAGTAATTGTTGAATGAAAATAATTTCCATTTGTTCAAAATGAGTATAGAAGGAAAACCTGTTTGAGAGAACCATTGCCAGGTTTCCTCTGTTACTTGAAAATCAATATGAAAATTACACTTAAATATAACCAAGAAATTTGATTACTCTTGAGGAAGATTTTCTAGACTGTCAGTTGATAAAATACTAGGACTGTTCCTAGGGGATGCTTAAGAGTATGGACAAATCCCTGGGCTGGGTGAATAGTTTTCATCCATCTTGAGGCAAGAATGTAGAACAGGTAACATCTTGAGGCTGTTTTTCTTTGCTTAATGAGGGTGACGGGGAAAACCATGGAATCTAAAAAGTATACTGCAGTAGCCTCTTTACATGAATTATACAGTTTAATTCTCATGAAAACCTTATTATTCCATTTTACTGGAGAAGAAACAGGTCCCAGAAGTTGAGTCCAAGCTCATGTTAACTAGTAAAATGAAGAGAATTCAGTTTGTCTGGGTCCCATGCCTACACTCTTTCCAGTAAATCTCCTACCTTGCTTTCTATAAGCACTCGATTGTGGTGTGAACTACCTGGATTACTGCCTCTCCCTGCCTTGCTGTGGCTTAGTTACCATGCTCCATCATACACGGTGGCAGTGTGTCTGCACCCTGAGGCCCAGATACCCAGATACCTGGGTCTGTTTCAAAGATTCTTCCACTTACAAACTGTGGAATTTTTGCTCAGATTCTCCAACATGCTCCCCACCCCTTGTTTGGTTTTTATTTTTTATTTTTTTATTTTTATTTTTTTTTCAAAATGAGCAATACCCACCACATAGAGTGACCTCATGCACAATGTATAAAGCAACCCCAACACATAGTAGGTACACAACATGTATCTCTTGGCCATTAACCTAGAATTTTTTTTCTTCTCCTAGCCACATTTTATTTTGCAAATACTGCCCCAGTATGCAGGGTTAATACCACAGCAACAATCAGGAGCTGGAACTCATTATGCAAGTAGCTCTAAATATTTTTAAGGATTATTTTAGAGTTTATTGGCCCCAAGTAAAATATTGTATAGAACTATAAACCACGGGGGTGTGAGGTTCAGATGTGGGAATTTTAGCTTTGCCATTTTAACTCTTAGAGTACCACAGCTACTTTTCTTATTTTGCAAAGCATCCTGTTGCACGAGATCTCATGGAATTAATTCTTCCCATATTTACCAGGCAATAGACAATCAAAATGCCAAAACGGAGCAAGAGTTGATTCTGTTCTTTACTATTTTGTTTGTTTTCATCGCTCTGTTTTCTGTGTCCTCCTGACTCATCTTTTCCATTACCAATGAATAATTATAGACCTCAAATCTTTATTTTTTTCTCTCCTTCCTCCTCTCTCTCCTCGCATCTGTGCGAATGCCCCACATCTGTGAATCTTGTGTCTGGGCACTGTTTCATCGCTTCCCCCCTTGTTTGTTAACTGTGTCTTTCACTCCAGAGTGTGCATACCATTCCTGAGATGAAGCAACAGACTAGAAGGATTGCAAAATTTATATAACAAGGACTGGTATTCCTTAGCCTTTGATTCCAAAATCCAAAGTGTTTCTTGCTCACTTTCTTAGCCAGGGACCAATCTGTTGGCCTGTTAGTATTTTAGTAGTAATTTTAAATATTCAGGTCTTTCTCCCTATCCTAGGTGACCTTACAACAAATGGAGTGTTACTAGTAAGTATGCCAAGACCATAGGTATAAATGGGGTGACTCCATATCCCTTGTAATCCCCAAATCTCCCTGACCATCAATAAAAGAGTTAATACTCCAGATTAAGAATTTTATGTTTCTACTTCCTCCATTTCTATTGGCTATTTTTGTCCTTAAGTTTTTAAATCTGTCATCTTTTAGCTACAGTCAGAATGAAATTTAAACTCAGTAGTTCTGTTGTAATAGTCAACAACTCATATAATTTTTAATTTCATTTGGGATTTAAAGACAGTGATAAAACTAACTCATAACAATTTTCTTTTAGAATTTAATATTTATAAGCCAGTAGTTCACTGCTGCATATATATTCTGCTGAAATGTGTACACATTTGATTTGTACACATGTGTACACATGTGATTTACATATCTGTGTGAGAGTTGCTATCTGTGGTAGCCCCAGACTGAAGATTGTTCAAATTCCCATCAAGGGTAGATCATATAAATTCTGATCTGTTCACACAGTGGAACACTATACAGCCATGAAGATAAACAAAGTGTAACTACACACAACCATATGGGAGCCAGCTACAGATTAGTGCATATTCTATGATTCCATTTATATAGTGTTCAGAAAGAGCTGAACTAACCTTTGGCATTAGAAGTCATGGGAGTAGATGATGGGGCCTGGAGAGACTTCTAGGTGTTGTGGTAAAAACAACCTGGGATTCTTCTGGGGGCTGGCTAAATGAGTGTGTTTCCCATAGACTAGCCTCTTTTGTCATCGCTGCCTACATTCTCACACACCCTGAGCACAGGCCATGTTTAGAATGCAAACATTTTTTTTGTTCAGGCTCTGAGTGAGTCTACCCAATAGGCAAGAGGACTATTCCTGGTTTTCCTGTACCAGAACAGCTAGCAAGAACTTAAATACAGACAGAAGTGATAAATACAGCCCATTAACTCCGAACTAAACATGCCCAACTCAACTTCTCTCTAGTTGGATCTCAAAAATGCCCATGACGGCTCTAATCCCCTCCACACAAGAAGTATGACTATGACAGACTAAGGTTGGATGGGAAATAAAAGTGATCCCAACCACCTGCTGTTAAAATACTGTACTTCTGAAAATTTTGCAGAAGCAAATGACTGTATGAAGCCAAGCACCAGCTCCCTTTCTGGTGTGCTGGAAGACATGCAGCAAGCTCCACCTGCTTCCTCCACCTCTGTTTCCTACTTTGCCTCACTGGCTGCATTTTGCTTCTCCTGGAAGTGAGCTCTTCATATCTAAGTACTGTCAAAACACTGTACACATCTACAGCTGGCTCCTTTGTCGGCTGTGATTGTCTTCTCACAGTCAACAATCTGGGTGGTATTATTGAAGTTTCTCCTTCAGTGACTTTTTTTTTTTTTAAAGATTTTATTTTTTTTTTAAAGATTTTATTTATTTATTTGACAGAGAGAGATCACAAGTAGGCAGAGAAGCAGGCAGAGAGAGAGAGGAGGAAGCACGCTCCCCGCTGAGCAGAGAGCCCGACGCGGGACTCGATTCCAGGACCCTGAGATCACAACCCGAGCCGAAGGCAGCGGCTTAACCCACTGAGCCACCCAGGTGTCCCCTTCAGTGACTTTTTATAAAATTTATAAAATTTCATCTGCCTGCCCCCTGGACAACCCATCTTAGCTTAGGGGACAGCAGCTGGTGAGATTTCTGCTTTTGTTATCAACCATTGTTGGAAGATGACCAGCTGAGCACAGCTTTGAGGCGGCCATTAAGCTTTGAGGCGGCCATTAAGCTTCGAGGCAGTCTGAACTGGCTGTGCTTCAAGGTCTTAATGGTTTGCTCTTGCCATTTGGTGCTGATTTGATGCTAGTGAACAGGGTGGAGCCTTTACGGATACACAGGCAATAGCAGTATTATCAGTCTTCCCACTGATTACACAATTCCTAATTCAATTCATCACTTGTCCAGACAGGAACTGCTGTTATTTATTTGTGCTGGCTCCTGACTCTATTTTACCCTTTTTGTAAGAGCACAAATATTTGTGCTTGTGTGGATTTTACAAGCCCTTATCAAAATAATAATTGGATAGAGAAAATATTTACTTAATAAGTTGATTTCTGCCATTTAGAGATATTCTGTGCTGAGTACCTTCTTACTCTTCAGCCTTAAAAAGTATTTCATTATTCTAAATTAATATAAAACTTCTTGCATGCAGCACTGAAATTCATTTAAACTATCAACTTTGGATTAAATAAAATGAATCTCTTTAATATGAGCACTCAGAGAAACTTTAAATTATTGAATATGTCAACAGTGGCCATTGGAAGAAATTTTTCAGTTTCTAGTTCTTCCTCTTGCTTAGTTGAACTAAACAAGCACTTGTACTCAGTGTCACACACATATTATTTCATTTAATTCTCTTGACAAAACTTTAAGATTGTCTATGTTCTAAGGAACCTGAGATTCAGACAAGGTATAAAGTTGCCCAAATTCCTGTTAGAAATAACTGGTGGTTCTGATATTCAAACATGGGTCTGCTGACACAAATCTAGGGTTCATACCCAACTTTTACCTTTTAGAGTTAGTAGTTTGGTAAGCAAGAAGAAACCAGAAATAAAAGGTCATTGTTTTTAACAATCCTCTCAAATCTAGAATGAACTAGAATTATATTACTATAGTTGGACAATTGAAAAATATTGATTTGTCACCTCCCAATCATAAAAGTAACTCTATCCCCATCATATTAAACATGCCTTGAGTTACCATTCAACTGAGCTGTACTTCTTAGTAACTTCATTTTATTTTGGCTATTCTAATACCAGTCACACACTTTTAGTCCAAGTGTGGTCACATGCCTGAGCATGTTCTGAGACATTTGTTCAAGTAAAGAGTTCTAAACCCTATAGAGTCATACTTTCTTATGCTAAGGTCAAGAAATCTGCATTTTTTTACTCTAACAATTAGACTGCAATTCTGAAGAGCACTAGAAGTCTTTAGAAAGAGTTCCCCATGTGTTTGCACTGGCTCATTCTTTCTTTCTTTCTTTTAAATTCATTTATTTGTTAGAGAGAGAGCGAGCGCAGGCAGACAGAGTGGCAGGCAGAGGCAGAGGGAGAAGCAGGCTCCCTGCCGAGCAAGGACCCTAATGTGGGACTCAATCCCAGGACGCCAGGACCATGACCCGAGCGGAAGGCAGCCGCCCAACCAACTGAGCCATCCAGGCGTCCCTGATTCGTTATTTCTTGACCAATCATATATATCTTCGCTTCAGATATTGATATAGAATCTCAATATAACTGTTTCTCTGAGGAAGGCTTCTCTGGTAGTCATTAGCCTTCTTCACAAGTATCCTGACTCTTCTCTGTCAAAGCGCAAGAAGAAATTGTGTTTCCCTGCCCCTGAGAAATCAGAGATAGCCATGTGACTTCCACTGGCCAATGGAAATGAGTGGAAGTGAGGCGTTCTCCCTTCCCTGGCTCCAGGAACCATCTACTCTCCAGGCAGTGGAGGCTTTATCAGTCTGCATTCCTGAGTGAATATAAGAAGAAGTAGAGCCCCAAGCTGGTCCTCAGTAGATCCGGCAAAATGGAAGACAAGCAGGATATTAGTTCTTTCCCCATATCACTCTGCACTTATACCTTAGTTGTAAAAACACCAATTATTTGTTTGTCAGTGTCATTACTTTTCAGCTAAAAGATTACATTTTCCAGTCTACTTTGTAGCTAGATACAGTTATTATGTTAAATACTGGCCATGGGATATTAAGTGGAAATTATATTTCATTGCTAACAAGTATCCTTAAAAGACAAAGGTGCTCTCACCTTCATTCCTTTTCAAGTTTCCTGGAATGTGAATATAATGTCTAAATTTCCAGCAGCTCTCTGGAGCTATGAAGTGAGTTTTAAGATGCAAACCACATTAAACAGCAAAAAAAGGGAGAAGGAGTGTGGGTCTGTAACAAAGTGAGCCTTCCACATTTTCCTGGAAAGCCTACCCTTGGATTTATTTTATATGAATGAGAAATAAACCTGTACCAATCGCTCTTTTCAGATCTTTATTTCCTACCATAAAATCTTATTCACTCTGGTACAAAGCATTCTATCTACCTGTAATTACTTATTAGCCAGAACTCTGCCATTAACTAACTTTATTAGTTTGGGCAACATACTTCGCAAATCTGGGCACTGTTCCTCATTTACAGACAAAGAGCTGATAGGAAGAACTACAGCTTTATCCAGTGTAGATAATGCAGGCCCTGCAGGCTACATGCCTTTCAGAAGTGGGACGTGATTCCTGTGCTTGTCAGCCAGGCTCCTAAAATGATATTCTGCATTTTCTGGGCCACTTTGCCAGCTCACCCACAGTCAATGCAGCCCTGATCAGCATCCTGTCAAGCTAGATGGAGTTCGTAAAGGATCGCCAGCCTTACTCAGAAACAGCTGCCGGGGTGATTTTGAACTCACCGCAGCGACTGAACTCACCAAAGACCCGTAAGTGTTTCCTGCAGGAACTTCAGACTAGCTGATGAGTACACTTATTTTGGCACTCATTTATTTAATGTAAATCACACTGATCAACTTCAAATGAAACGTTACTATTTTGTGGAACTTCTCTAATCAGCAGAATTCAGCTGCTAGAAGATTTAGAAGGGGCTGAGCTCAATGACTGGATTTTTTACAGGAGAGGAAAATAAGCTTCAGAGGGCAGACACGACACAACGAATCAAGAGCCACCCAGCTAAGCTCAGGTTAGGAGGGAGGGCTCCTGACTCTCAATCCACGTCTTTTTTTCCGAACTAAGTCTTAGCTCTGTTGCCCATACTCAGCAGTTAGCTGGAGTCTCTAATGTTGGGTCTGAGTTTTGCATTTATTCCAGTTTTAATAACCTCCCCAGCATTAAAAAAAAAAAAAAAAAAAAGTGTCCCCTCTTGATGTTTTTCTCCTGAATTCCTGAAGCAAATTATTTGGGCATCTATACTCTCTCCCAGCCTGTTTTACCTTTTAAAACAGACCTAGTTCTTTCCTGTCTTTACATAAGCTACAGTTTCAGTGTCTTAAATAGAATTTTTTGGACCATATGAGCTTTCAGATTCTTCTTCGTTCTCTGGGCAGCTTTGTTCAGAGATTTTATTCAATATCTTCTTTTGCTTCCTTACTCTTCCCCCCCAGCCCCCCCTTATTGTTTGTCATTCTCTAGCTCCCCATTTTCCTCCTTACCACATTTCCTCTTACCGATATAAAATATCTTTGAATCCCCAGTGGCTTGCAGAGTACCTGGCATATGTGGAGTATTCTGTAAATTTTTTGAGTAAAGAAATAGTAAAAGACTAAAAAGATTATTGTAACCATTAGGAAATCTGGCTGTTTATTAAATATCCTTCAGGTGGAACCATGGCTACTTATACTAACATACTTGTGAATGTACAAAGGAGGAGCTCCAGTAACTTATGTGTTCAGTGTGTACCTGTCTCTCTTTTATGCACTGTACATGGTATTTCCTCACTTGACAATGAGCACAATAATAATCATAATAGCAAATACAGATGGTGCTCTGGATGGTCCAACTACTTCTTCAGATCATTTTAATATGTATTCATTTATTTATCCTCACAAGAACTCTATGAGGTAGGCACTTTATTACCCTAACAAAGACCTAGAAATAGAAGTGCCAGGGTGGCTGAGTCAGTTAAGTGTCTGCCTTCAGCTCAGGTTATGACCACGGGGTCCTGGGATTAAGTCCCGTGTCAGGCGCGCTGCTCAGTGGGGAGTCTGCCTCTTCCTCACCCCCTGTCTCTCCTCCTTGCTAGCACACACTCTCTCTCAAATAAATCTCTCTCTCAAATAAATAAATAAAAATTTTAAAAAAGATGTGGAATACCTTCTGCCTTTACACAGCAAGTAAGTAGCAAGCAGAGGAAGAACTTGTACTTAGATGTTCTGATTCCAGAGTCTATAATCTTAGGCCCTAACATTATACTGCTTATTACCAAAGATTTTACAAGTAGAGTTGTAAAAAAAAGATACTCTACATTCTATCCAAAGTGCCATTGCTGAAACACCTTACTTACTGGCTTGCATAATAAGTGACAAAGATGCTATTATTTAGTCATAATCTTTACAGAAGGTACTTGAAGAATGCGAAAACAAAAATGCAAATGTGTCATAAGGGGCAAATAACATCAAACGCTAGCCAACCATTAACATTTTAGCATGATATAACTTACCAGATTAACCTCATTGATCTGTGTCAGACTCTTGAGGAAATAGGATAAGATGGCACAGTGAGTTTAAGATGCTGGGGCAGAAAGAGTCTTGAAATGTCAAAAGAGTATGAGAGAAAGACCAAGGAGGATGGTTACACTGTAGGATATTTAAGGAGAAGAGAAAGAAAAGACAGACTGGAAATTTGGACAAAATAAAAAGGATTTGATTTGCTACCAGCAAAGTATTCTGTGCTACTTGGCCTCTCCTATCTCACCTGAAAGTAGGTGATTTTGAGTATATTTATTCTATTATAGGTTCTGTATCTCACTTGGAGTCATATCTTTTGGATCAGCTATTTCTTTTTTTTTTTTTAGGTCTGATTGCATATTTTATAAGATATTATTAATAAGTATAATTTAGACAGATTTTTGTTACCTGGAAGAATAATCTCCAAATATATAATATGGGAAAGTTGACTCTAATATGTAGAAATTTGCTTCAGCAATTTTTATTTATTAACATCGAAGTTTCTCCCTATATTAAGGTGCTCCTATGAGGATCAAAATTATGTTTCAAGATATATGGACCTTGAACTAGGTATTCCTGGGTAATAGGCAACCTCTGGTCTCATTTCATGCCTGCCAACTCTTTGGCTTTTAACCTTTTAATAAAGAATAATTGGTTTAAGCAAATTTTTAAGTAATCCCTCATGTAATACAAGAATTTGCCTACATAGTCAACCTCAGGCAGCAGAACTTTCTCTGGAAGCTTCACTGAGGGAATAATCTTGTGTTTCCTTCTCTTTTAATAAAACTGAATTCAAGATTAGACACTAGGTGGATATCCTTTCCTTCCCTTCCCTTCCCTACCCTTCATTTCCTTCTCTTCCTTTCTTTCCTTCCTTCCTCCTTCCTTCCTTCCTTCCTTTCTTCCTTCCTAATTTCCTCCCTAACTTCCTTCCTTCGATAATTTCTAAATATGCACTCTTAGGGTGCTAGCAGTTACATTGATTTCAGACAAACATTAACTTTAATTTTGCAGTATCATTTGCACTTTCACGGAAACAGAGCATTTGGAGAAGTGTGATAGGACACAAAATATGGCTCTTCCTGTCTGGGGGTTTAGACCAGGTCCTCAAAGCTGAGAATAAGTACTCCCTTGGTAGGCAAGATGGACCACTTATAAAGGAAGTGGCAAAAAAATGGCTCTGCCAATGCATATCAAAGAAGAATTCAGTAAAAGGTAAGTGATGGGAGAGTGAGAGATATTTAAAGAGAAAGTTACCTATTTCTTGACTTGAGGAAGTCTTCTTAGGAGAGGCAGACTTCAAGAGAGCAACGAAAAGTACTAGGACTGTGCGCTCTGAAACTAAGGAAAACATAGAGATTAAAATGTGGCTCATGTCTGGAAAAGTCAAATGACTGGCAAGGTTTGTCAAAAGTCAAAAAAAGAGAGGATTCGAGTAGAAGCAAGGGGAATCTCCACATGACGTGAAACAAAGGCATGTATTTTCTGTGGCTCAGAGGTGGGTCATGGAAGGTAGGCTGCTCTGATCACTTTTGACAGGTTTTCCCAAAAAAGATCACTGGAAGGCTAACTACCAGCACAAGAGGATGGATTGCTGGAGGCCAGGAGCTTGACAGCAATCATATCTGGCTAGATAAAGGAAATTTCACTAGTGCCAAGGAGTGGCAATGGGACAGTCCAACAAGATGATCTCCAGGAACCCACAGAAGCATCTCATTGAAGAAGCAGCTGGTTATCTGACATACCCAGGAGACACCATCGCTTGATTGTAGTCAAGCCTAATAAGAACTTGTCCATTTCCTTCCATCTCCTTCTTCCCCCTGTTCCAACATTGGAGGGTCTAGGATTAGGAGAAATGAAAAGAAGAGCAAAGTGAAGAAATAATGAAGTCTGTAACTCTACTGTGCAGCCTGGAGTAAGCTGTGGAAGGGACAAAGACGTAAAGCAGATACGAATGAGAAATTTAAGTTTCAATTATGGGTTGAACTGACTTGTTATTACATTAAAAAATGAGATTATGTTTTCCACATCTGATCGGGTTCTAAAAGTTCTGGATTTTCTGGAGATTTTATCCACGATGAAGAAGGATGAGTCAACAGACTAAGTTTAATGGAGGATGTAGAGAAATAATAAAGTTGCCTTCCTCTTGAAGCCTACTGAGTGAGACTCACTAAACCCATTAGAAATTATATAAATTTAGAAAGAAGAGAGCCCAAAATGGTATGGTTATATGAAAAAAATCAGTCTCTAAAACATCACAGTATTTCTTATCACAAAGGATCTCCATAAAATGAAGAAAATTAATTTTAGGAAAGCTTCTTTGAATTTTGAAACTCAGATAGCCTATTCAGCCAGAAAACTGGAGCTGAAAAGTGTCATTAGCAATCAGAGAATTTTGTCGTGGATATAAACTATAAAAATAGTTTATATGAAATGATCAATATTTATCACTTTGAATATGATCTGAAAAGAGTCATGTATGAAACCAAAACATAGTCAAGAGTATATTAGAGTATATTAGTGTTTGTATTTGTGTCCTGCTGCTGCCAGAAAAATTTAGTGGGATAAGCAATACCAAATTTATGATCTCACAGTAGCTCAGAAGTCTGTTGGGTTATCTGATTCTTTGGCTCTCGTTTCACAGATCCAGAACCAAGGTGCTGGCAGAGGTGAGGTCCCCCCTGGAGGATCTAGGATGGAATTCAGTTTGTTGTGTCTATAGGACCAAAATATTTGTTTTCTTATGAGCTGTTAGGTAAAGGTTATTCTCAGCTTCTAAAGAATGCCTCAGTCCTTGGCTTGTGGCCATCTTTCTCTGTCTTCAAAGTCTGGCAGGGAAAGTTTTTCTCATGCTTCAAATCTTTCCTGGTACCTTCTATCATCATACCTCTCTGTCTGCAGCTGGAAAGGTTCTCTGCTTTTAAGGAATACAGTGGTTAAATTGGGCCCATGTAGATAATCCTAGATAATCTAGATAATCTTTTCCATCTAATTATCTAATCCTAGATAATCTTTCATCTCAAGGTCTATACTCTTTTTTTTTTTTAAGATTTTATTTATTTATTTGACAGACAGAGATCACAAGTAGGCAGAGAGGCAGGCAGAGAGGAGGAAGCAGGCTCCCTGCCGAGCAGAGAGCCCGATGCGAGGGCTCGATCCCAGGACCCTGGGATCATGACCTGAGCCGAAGGCAGAGGCTTTAACTCCCTGAGCCACCCAGGCACCCCTCAAGGTCTATACTCTTAATTACATCTGCAAGGTCCCTTTTTCTGGTAAGGCAACTTACTTGTAGGTTGCAGGGTTAAGAACATGGTCATCTTTAGATGATTATCTGTTTTGTGTGTGTTGAGTTTGAGGAGTTCTTTATAGATCCTGGATATCAACCTTCTGTCTGTACTGTCATTTGCAAATATCTTCTCCTATTCCGCGGGTTGCCTCTTTGTTTTGTTGACTGTTTCCTTTGCTGTGCAGAAGCTTTTTATCTTGATGAAGTCCCAAAAGTTCATTTTAGCTTTTGTTTCTTTTGCCTTTGGAGACATATCTTGAAAGAAGTTGCTGTGGCTGATATCGAAGAGATTACTGCCTATGTTCTCCTCTAGGATTCTGATGGATTCCTGTCTCACATTGAGGTCTTTTTATCCATTTTGAGTTTATCTTTGTGTACGGTGTAAGAGAATGGTTGAGTTTCATTCTTTTACATATAGCTGTCCAGTTTTCCCAGCACCATTTATTGAAGAGACTGTCTTTTTTTCATTGTATATTTTTTCCTGTTTGTCAAAGATTATTTGACCATAGAGTTGAGGGTCCATATCTGGGCTCTCTACTCTGTTCCACTGGTCTATGTGTCTGTGTTTTTATGCCAGTACCATGCTGTCTTGGTGATCACAGCTTTGTAGTAAAGCTTGAAATCAAGTAACGTGATGCCCCCAGTTTTATTTTTGTTTTTCAACATTTCCTTAGCGATTCGGGGTCTCTTCTGATTCCATACAAATTTTTGGATTATTTGCTCCAGCTCTTTGAAAAGTACGGGTGGAATTTTGATCGGAATGGCATTAAAAGTATAGATTGCTCTAGGCAGTATAGACATTTTAACAATGTTTATTCTTCTGATCCAAGAGCATGGAATTGTCTTCCATCTTTTTGTGTCTTCTTCAATTTCTTTCATGAGTGTTCTGTAGTTCCTCGAGTACAGATCCTTTACCTCTTTAGTTAGGTTTATGTCCAGGTATCTTAGAGAGCCATTATTCTGCCTACCGTGGTGTTAATGCCCTGACAGCTTTTATTTTCATGATGAAGTAAATGATTAAGTCATCCCTGGAGAGCAAAATAGGCAGTGGTGTAATTAAGAGAATAACATTTAGAATAGCTATGCTGAGGAATGAGAATAGGAGTAAATAGGAATTATTGGGGGAAAAAAATACCCTGTGGTAGAGATAAGGGATTAAGTGAGGGCTAAGCACCATTTGGCAACAAGCTATGTATAACTAAGAATCACGCAATTAGTACACATGCTGATCAGAAAAAGCATCATTAATTTAAAATTATATCTACTTGTTCTTAGGGAGTTCACTTATGTCTGAGTGATTTGCATCATAAATTCTTAACTTTTGTTAAATGGTCAGACTCATTAACTTTCAATTAATACATAGGTATGCCTGCTGAAAAAATGGAATTAATTCTTTCCCTTTTTTGAGATTTTATTTATTTATTTGAGATAGAGAGGGGGATGCAGAGGAAGAAGCAGAGTCCCTACTGAGCAGGCAGTCCAAGATGGGGCTTGATCCCAGGGTCCTGGGATCATGACCTGAGACAAAGACAGACACTTAACTTACTGACCCATCCAAGTGCCCAAATTCTACTTTCCATTTGATAACCAGAGCACTAATTTTCAGCAGAAGGAAAAATAGTACCAGGGACTGGGGGAGAAGATAAGGTGGAGAAGAAGTCTCTAAATCTCCAGGGGAGTAAGAAGATTGAAAAATTACATTCAGTGTGTAGTTTACTGTTATATTTTAGAAAGGAAAAACACTTCAAAGATTGGAACTATGAAATATAGACTGGGGAGCATTGAGATTCTTAAATTTATCAAAAAGGGATTTTTAAAAAATTATTATTATTATTATTATTTTAAAGATTTTATTTATTCATTTGACAGACAGAGATCACAAGTAGGCAGAGAGGCACGCAGAGAGAGAGGAAGGGAAGCAGGCTCCCCACTGAGCAGAGAGCCCGACACGGGGCTCGATCCCAGACCCCGAGATCATGACCTGAGCCGAAGGCAGAGGCTTAACCCTCTGAGCCACCCAGGTGCCCCAAAAGAGATTTTTTTTTTTAAATTGTAAAACACTGATTTAGAGAAGACCCTTTAGCTTTCATTAACTTTTGTTTATTTGGCTGGGAATATATCTCTGTGTCCAGTCTGCATCAGTAGCCTAAAATCACCCTTTCTTGAAGTTTTGTGGGTGTATGCGTGTGAGTGTGTGTGTGTGTGTGTGTGTGTGCCTATTGCTTATATTTTTTAAAATTTTCTGGAGCTGTAGTCTTTTATTTGGCCACAAGTTATAATTGGGTCTAACTTAAGATTGCCTTTGTCCACCCCAACAGATTTTCTTAAATTCAAATCAGAAGAGTATACCATGAATACTAGAAGTTTCTTTTTTTTTTAAGATTTTATTTATTCATTTGACAGACAGAGATCACAAGTAGGCAGAGAGGCAGGCAGAGAGAGAGGGGGAAGCAGGATCCCCAAGGAGCAGAGAGCCCGATGTGGGGTTCGATCACAAGACCCTGAGACCATGACCTGAGCCGAAAGCAGAGGCTTAACCCTCTGAGCCACCAGGTGCCCCAATACTAGAAATTTCTTAATCTCAACTACTCTGGACCCGTGGTTTAGCCAGATCAGTAATAGCTGACTATGGAAAAAGTTAAAAGGGCTATAAACTCAAAGTTTATACGAGAACATGATACAAGAAACTCAAAGTTTACTGGAGAACATGATCAGCAAGGAGAAAGCTGAATTGCGTATCACCTGATAGGATGCATTGAGAAGAACCCAGCATTTCTTCTCTAATATTCTTGCCAAAGATGTATAACCTGACTCTAATCATAAGGCAACATTGGAAAAACCCAAGCTTAAACTAATTCTACAAAATACCTGGCCTATAATCTCCAAAAGTGTCAAGGTCATGAAAGTTCAGGAAAGGCTGAGGAATTGGTCTAGATTTAGGGATCAGGAGAAAAGGCACTGAACTACAAAGTGTGATTCTGAACTGGATCCTCTTTAGGTGATTGTTTGGTGAAATGGAATGGATTAGATAGTAATGGTATATCATTACTCTTCAACTTCAATGCTTATACTGTGGTTTTGTAGAAGAATGTCCTTGTTTGTAGTAATTACACACTGCGTTTGTTACCTAGGGTTGCTGAATTAATTTGCCATAAACTGGGTGGTTTAAAACAAGATAAATTTATTCGTTCACAGTTTTGGAGGCCATGAGTCTGACTTCAGGATGTCTGCAGGATTGGTTTCTTCTGGAGGTTCTGAAGGAGAATCCCTTCCGTGCCTCACCCCTCACTTCTGGTGGCTGCCACATTCCTTCACTTACAGATGCATCACTCCAATCTCTATTTCCGTATTTACTTGAATTTTGCCTGTATCTCTCCTTTGTATCTGTGTCTCTTCAGTCATCTTGTCATTCTTATCATGACAGTATTTATGGGGTTTGGGTTTCATCTTTAGTCAAGGATAATCTCATCTCAGAATCTTTTACTTAATTATATCTGCAAAGACTCTATTTCTGAATAAGGTTACATTCTCAGGTACTAGAGGTTTTATGGGTGTGGGGGGGTCACTATTCAAACCACTGCACACACTAAAGTATTGGGGAATGATCAGGGCATCATACTGGCATGCATTCTCAAATGGTTTAGGAAAAATGTTCTTTGTATGGTACTTGTGATCTTTTTGCAAGTTGAGGCTGCTTCAAAATGAGAAAAATTGGAACAAAGTAGAGGAAGAAGCTCTACTGGTTTAGCAGTGAGTAGGACTGACTACACTGAGATTGGGGTGTGAACTCCACCATTTACTGTGTGAAATTATGCAGGTCGCTAAACCCATTCCCACTTTCTTTGAAGTTCCTTTGACTACAAAATGGGAACAGTAGTCCTTTCTTTATAGATTTGTGAGGATTGAGACAACAGTTGTAAATAGTTTAGAAAAGTGCTTAGTAAAGAGTAAATAACAGTTAATATTATTTAATATCATCAGCATCATTAAAATGATCTAATATTTACTTGTATGCAATAACTGAAGGTCAGAGATTGGCCTGAATTCCTGAATTTAGTAGTCCAGTAGGACTTATTTCTTTCTAAACTAGTTTACCAAATCATACATTTTTGCTTTCTGCTTGTAGTTGCAATTAAGGGGTCAGACTATTAAGCATCAAATTTGTGGGGTTTTGACCTTTAAATGGCAAAATATAGCCATTAAAAGATCTGGAGATTCTCAGAAGTCCAGCCATATTATCATGCTTAGCTACATATCTTTGTCTGTGTTGGTTGTTGTATCATTTAGGAATAGATTCAGCTACAAGGAACATAAAGCAAAACTAGAGTTTGCTGTAATCTTTTTTCTCCAATAACAGGAAGTTAAGAAGTCAGCAGCCCAAGACAGCAAGGCAGTTCACAGATGTCAGCAAGGACAATCGTAGGTGTGTTAGCTTCCATTCTTTATTGCCGCATTGCCACAAGATGGTTACAGGACACTGAGGTTTTATATCCCTACAGGCATGAAGAGAGGAGCACAAACAGATTACAGAGCACACCAAGGGAGTCTGTCTTTTCATTTTTTTAAGAGAGCACAATTTCTCAGAAGCTTTTGTTCGCCAGACCTTTCCTGTATCACTTTGATCAGAACTGAGTCACATGAATGTCCCCTAGATAAATCACTGTGGGGCAGGAGAAGAGGGGAGAAGGATGGTATTACTATAATTAATTCAGGTCACATATGATTTATCTTCCAGAACTGGGGCAGGGATCAGCTTTCTCAATAGGACCATCTTTGGTATGCTAGCTGAACACACCAAGGTCCTGTTATCAGGGAGGAAGAAGGAATGTAGGTATGTAGGTAATGGATGTTTTCTGTCATAAATGGTCACAACTGTTTGTCAATTACATTAAAATGTAACATATCAATTTATCACCAGCTCTTTCTGAAAATATCAACCTAAGATTTACTAGCAAAGTATGGTTCTAATCTGATTACCATTTAAGCAATTATGAGATACACAGTTTTTTAAAATATATTTTCAGCATATTTTTTAGATACAAATATAAAATAGGAGCACATAGAATCCTTTTCTTATTGAAGATGAGCTAAGATCTATTAAATTTGTTTCAGTTTGTGATTAAAAATTCTCAATCTTGGGACACCTGGGTGGCTTAGTCATTAAGCGTCTGCCTTCGGCTCAGGTCATGATCCCAGGGTCTTGGGATTGAGTTCTGCATCGGGCTCCCTGCTCAGTGGGAAGCCTGCTTCTCCCTCTCCCACTCCCCTTGCTTGTGTTCCCTCTCTCACTATCTCTCTCTCTCTCTGTTAAATAAATAAAATCTAAAAAAAATTCTCAGTCTTGCAAAGAAGGAAAAGTTTTCCATTGTGTGAGAGAAATGGGATTCCCCATGAAATCTTTAAGGAACGCAGGGACTGTGTTTCTGTCTTTATGATCTGGGAAAGGTCTTATATAAGTAGAATATAGGTCTAATAACTATTTATCAATATGACCTTATAAAGATCATCTAATCTTGCTCCCTCTTTGCAGATATGAAAGGACTGAGGCCCAGAGAGAGAAGATTAAGACTGTTGCCAGAGGTTGCTTGATTGATAGGGGAGGTGGGACTCAATCTCAGACCTCTTTACCCCAAACCAGTCTTCTTTTATCTGCATCCCTCTGAGGCTGAGACAGTCCAATGATCTGGAAAAAGAAATGCGTAGTGAGTCGTCTTGATTTTTACTGAGAGGAGAAGAGATAGCAAACTAGAGAAATGTCACAGATAGTCTAACCTCTGGCTAGGAAGAGAAGACCAGACCCGAAAGTTTCTTATATCATGAGTAGAGAGAGAAACAACAGATATGAATGTTTGGTTTTCTGTAATCAGCAAGCCTATTAAAACTCTAAACTTGTCTTCCCCTGCCTCCATGTATTTACTGAACACCTACTTTTATCTGGCACAATGCAATATAAAATGAAGTCCTATCTTCCAGGCAAACTTAGGTTTTCAAATCAGTCTCAAGATTGTACCCATGATCACAAAGAATCAAAATTATGGTTCACGGTCTACTAGGAATCAGCTGTGTCCCATAGTCCCAAGCAACTAGTTGTGCCTCCAAAATTAGAATGAATTTCTGATTTCTCAGATTAGAAGTGGATGAAGCAGTGAGCTGTCTCTAGTTTAGGGGCCATGATGGTTAGCAAATTCTGTTTTTACACACTCACATCATACTCATGGTTGGGAGGCACATGCATGCTGAGACAGAAATCAAAGCAGACTCTAAAGACTGAACACCAGCATCCAATCTCCCGTCTCAGATTCAGTCCGAGGCCCATATTTATTGACGGGAATGGTGTGCAGAATTTTTTTTTTTTAGTCTTTTATTCTTTAAATTGTTCTTAATAAAATATATGTACGTTAAATGCATGTTCACAGTTAACATCCATTTACTGCTAAGTATAAACTAGTGTATATATGACTACATAACTGTAGAATTATAACTCAATCGTTCGTGGGTTGCTTGAAATGAGTATCCATTTAAATCTGGAGTGAGAAAGGGTAATATGCAACTAGTGAATAAATGATTGCCTAGACGTCTATGGTGAGAGGTGACCATTTATTCGAAGAAGAGAGCTAATGAGGAGCATCTCCTTCCTGCCAGATGTTTTATAGATCTTACTTTTTTTAAGCCTCATAAAAATTGCATGAAGTAACTTATGTTAACCCCAAGGGAACAGTAGAAAACTGTCCTATGTGAGCAAGAAATCTCTGAGGAGTATCAGTATGTCAAGCACTTTACAATCATGAGTACTGGAAACATGGAAGTCATGTATCAAAAATATGTGCATTTGGAAATAGGCCACTTAATTTGATCTTTAAAAAGGGTGCAACTATTTTCAACATCTCTAGTAAATTTGAATTTACTTAATGACCCTTTAAGGTCATGTGATGAGGTTATAAATAAATTATTCTGATCGCCAAGATTCAACTTCTTGTTAAATTAAGAAAATTATTTCCTGAATATTTTAGTCTGACTTGTTGTTTATTTTTAATTGACCTTATTTTTAGAGCAGTTCATATCAGTCAATTGAGCAGAAGGTATGGAGATTTCCTTTGTATTCCCTACGCCCATGAGGCAATATTCCTCATTATCAACATCCCCCACAAGACTGGTACATTTGTAACAACTGGTGAACCTACACTCACACATCATTATCATCCCACGTTTGTAATTTATATTGGAGTTCACTCTTGGTGTTTTACATCTTATGCATCTGGACAAATTTGCAATAACATATACCCACTATTATAATATCACACAAAATAGTTTCACTGCCCTAAAATTCCTCTGTGTTCTGCCTGTTCATCTCTCCCTCTCCCCTAAAAATGATGCCAAGCACTGATCTTTTTATTCTCCCCATAATTTTTCTCCCCCCTTAATCATAGTTGGGATCACACATTGTGTAGTCTTTTTAGATCAGCATTTCACTTAGCAATATCCATTTACGTTTCCTCCGTGTCTTTTCCTGGCATGACAGCTCATTTTTTTTTAGGTGCTGAATAATATTCCATTGTCTGAAAATAACACAGTTTATCCATTTACCTACGTAGGGACATCTTGGCTGCTTTTAAGATTTGCCAATTATAAATAAGCTATTATAAACATCTCAGCACAGATGTTTGTGTGGACACATGTTTTCCTTTGGTTAGATACCAAAGAGCATGATTACCAAATTGCGTGGTTAAAGTATGTTTAGTGTTCTAAGAAACTCCCAAACTGCCTTCCAAAGTGGCTCTTCTATTTTGCATTCCCACCATCAGTGAATGAGCTATTGAGCCACAACTTCACCAGTATTTGATGACGTCAGTGTTCTGCATTTTGGACGTTCTAATAGGTTTATAGTGGTATCTCATTGTTGTCTTAATTTGTATTTCCCTGATGATGGATGATTGGAACATCTTTTCATATGTTTATTTACTATCCATATATCTTCTTTGGTAAGGTGTTCGTTCATGTCTTGGGCCCATTTTGGATAGTAATCCTTTCTTAGATGCGTTTTTTGCAAATATGTTCCCTGTCTGTGTCTTGTCTTCTTCTTCTCTTGAAATTGCATTTCACAGAACAGGAGTTCTTAATCTTAACAAAGTCTAACGACTAATTCTTTCTTTCATGGATCATGCCCTTGGTGTTGTATGTATGTATTCATTTATTTGGTGTTGTATTTTTAAAAAAATCATCACCATTCCCAAGATCATCTAGGGTTTTCCCTATGTTATCTTCCAGAAGCTTTATAGTTTTTGTGCTCTACATTTAGGTCTGAGATCTACTTCGAGTGAATTTTTGTGAGGGATATAGATCTGTATCTAGATTTTTTTTTTTTTTTGCATGTGGCTGATGAGATGTTCCAACAGTATTTGCTGCAAAAACAATCTTTAATCCATCAAATTGCCTTTGTTCCTTTGTCAAACATCAGCTGTATTTATTCTGGTCTGTTTCCTGGCTCTCCATTCTGTTTCACTGATCTCATTTGTTTATTCTTTCACCAATATCACATTGTATTTTTACTGTTCCTGTGGAAAATTCTGAGTCAGGGTCTTCCAGTCTTTCCATTTTTCTTTTCTCCTTCAATACTGAATTGGCTATTTTGGGTCGTTTGTCTCTCCATATAAACATGTTATTTATTTATTTGACAGAGAGAGCACAAGCAGGGGGAGAAGCAGGCAGAAGGAGAAGCAGGTTCTCCACTGAGCAGGGAACCCAAAGTGGGACTCGATCCTGGGACCCTCGGATAATGACCTGAGCCGAAGGCAGATACTTAACTGACTGAGCCACCCAGGTGCCCCGCCTCTCCATATAAACTTTAGAATCAGTTTGTCCATATTCAAAAAATAACTTGTGGGGATTTTGATTGGGATTATAATGAATCCATAAGTCAAGAACCCCTTGACAATATTGAGTCTTCCTATATATGAACACAGAATATCTCTACTTATTTGGTTCTTTTATTTCTTTCATCAGGGTTTTGCAGTTTTCCTCATATAAATCTTGTATATATGTTGTTAGATTTATACCTAAGTATGTAATTTGAGGGTTGCTAATGTAAATGCTACTGTGTTTTTATTGTCAAATTCTACTTGTTCATTGCTAGTGTATAGAAAAGTGATTGACTTTGCATATCAGCCTTGTGCTATAGACAGAATGCTCGTGTCCCCTCAAAGTTCATATGTCAAAATCTAACGCCCAAAGTGACTGGAATTAGGAGGTGGGGTCTTTGGAGGTGATTAGGTCATGAGGGCAGAGCCATAATGAAAGGGATTAGAATTCTTATGAAAGAGACCCCACAGTACTCCCTCGCCCTTTTTAAGGGCAGAAGGAAAGATGGACTTCTAGCAGCCAGGAAGTGAACCCTCTCTAGTCATTGAATTTGTCGGTGCTTTGATCTTGGACTTCCCAGCCTCTAGAACTATGAGAAATAAATCTCTGTTGAAATTAGCCACATTGGGACACCTGCGTGGCTCAGATGTTTAAGCATCTGGCTTTGGCTCAGGTCATGATCTCCTGGTCCTTGGTATCGAGCACCGTGTCAGGCTCCCTGATCAGCAAGGTGTCTGCTTCTCCATTCACCTCTCCCCCCATTGGTGCTTGCTTGATCGCTCTCTCAAGTGAATAAATAAAATCTTAAAAAAAAAGAAAAAGAAAGAAAAAAGAAATTGGCCAACCAGTCTATGGTATTTTGTTATAGCAGCAACAACAGACTTAGATGCCTTGTATCCTATAATTCTGCTATAATAGCTTATTAATTTCAGGAGGCCAGTTTGCTTTTGGAAATTGATCTAGAGATCCAGTAAGGGAAGAAGAGACAGGGGACAGACATAGTTACTACAAAAGCAGGATTCTTCTCAGTACAATCCTTTTGCACAACTAGTCTATATGCTATCCAGTTTCATTTCCCTCTTGGCTATTATCTCTCAGCCTGTCCCTTCATAACTGACTAAACTCTCAGTAACTTTCTTTTAATGAAGATGTTGACACTTTTTTCCCCCCACCTTTCCTTCTAATAGTCTATGGCCATACCACCCTGAACACGCCCGATCTCGTCTGATCTCGGAAGCTAAGCAGGGTCGGGCCTGGTTAGTACTTGGATGGGAGACCTTTCCTTCTAATAAGTTTTGAACAACCATAATTAATTTTTAAGGTTATGACTCATTTAATACCCTAGTTCCATTTCCTTGATCTATACATTAATAATCCTTACCTCTAATCACTCACATGTCTGTCTACACCTCTAACACCTTAAACCCTGAGATTTTGTTCTCTCTGAATGAGGACTCCACCTCTCTACTTCCTCAATTTCAGTAAGATTGATTTTTGCTTTTGTTGTGATCTTCCCTATTCCCAACTTATTATTATCTTCCAGTTTATTAGAATCTAAGCTTTATTTTCTGCTTGTCACCTTTCAACAAGAAAGTACCTGTTCCCTGATGCTGTAAACATCCTCCAAGTTTGTTGCAAAACATGCCACTTTCTACTCCAGCTCCCCTAGATTTCTGAATTTATCACTAATTTTCACATTTATAGCATTTTATTACTCTCAGTCTTGTGGCTCAGCCCTACATTTAGAGTTACAACTGTGTTTTTCATCTTGGATCATAGTCTGGGTTTTCCATTGTCTGTGCTACCTATAGGCATCTGGATAAATATCTTTCCTAGAATTGTTCAATCCTGAATCCTAGCCTTGCTTCAGCCTTCTAGGTGAAGCTGTTAGTGATTCCACCCATCCCTATGTATATGATCTAGACAGCTCCCTACACAGGCAGAATCTCAGGGTTCATCATATCAAGTCTATATACTCATTGGACCCTTTTCATTTTTTTAGTCTCTTGACTGTTTAGTGGAAGTGCTCCATTAATTTTCAAACCCTACTGATTCACATTCTCTAATTCCATTCCAAATTTTTAAATACTCTTAAAGAAATTGCATAATCATGTTGGTTGGGCTCCATTAATGTTTACAGTTGTCAGCTTCAATGAGATAAGCAATTCTTTTACTCATTCTTAGTTGATCCCTTACATATGCCTTTTAGTAACTGCTCAAAACAAAACAAAAAACCTTTATGTTTCTTTTCAAGCCTCTGATTAATAAAAATAACCTACTTTTTATGTAACCCTAGAATTCATATATCTTATAAGAACATCCCCAATTTCACAATTTACTGTTTCTAACATACGATTCTTTCATCATCATTCTCCCTTCTTTATCAGCTAGGATGACACAAATGGATTCTCTGAAAGAAAAATGGAACTTACCAGAAAATGTCATATCATGTACCAGATAATAGTATCAAAAGGAAGCTTAAAAATGTGGATTTGGAAATCTTCAAGAACCAAGGGAGCCCCAGAAGAAATTATAAAACAGTCTCTTGAGTGACAAAAATAGTTTGGTGTTCCAGTCCTGACATCTGTGATGAATCCAGCTGTTTCTAGTCTCTTATTACTCTGCCCAGTATTAAACTTCTGGGAAAAGAACATTCAAGTGGCTTAGTTTGGATTATATAAATTGCTTCTTGGCTAAGTAGAAGTAGGACTCTCAATTACACATCCACCAGATTCTTAACTACCAGAAAAGTGATAATTCCCCCAAAGGGAATTGGAATGCTCTGAAGAAAGGAAAACTGAAGGCTGAAACACAGTAGAAATCCACTATCCTTCCTATCTCTGAGAAAGAATTTGTTCTACTCTTTTGCAATTCTCCCACTAGGCTCTGATTCAATCCCTTGTAGGATTTAGTCATGACTTTCCACTCCAATATACTCCTTCAAATCCTGGTCCTCTTTGTATCTGTTGAAAACCATTTTATGTTCCAGTCCTACAAATAATAGACTCCAGAGTCATCTTAGTCTTTCTCCTATTATGTACCAACCATCATCCAGTTAACTGATGTGAAAATTACATTGATAATATGTGAAAAATAGCTCTCCAGTTAAGTCTCTTTTTACCTCAGTTGAGCCTATCATAGACTCTTACAATAACATCTTACTTAATTTTTTAGGTTTACCTTTTCTCTTTTATTTTTAGTTATTTTTTCTTTTTTTCAAATTTTTACTTAAATTCTAGGTAGTTAACATACAGTACAATGTTGGATTCAGGAGTAGAATTCAGTGATTCGTCACTTACAGACAACATCCAGTGTTCATCACATCATATACCCTCCTTAATCCCCATCACCCATCTAGCCCAACCCCCACCACCCTCCTTCACCCCTCAGTTTGTTCTTTAAGAGTCCCTTATGGTTTGTTTTCCCCTCTCTTTTTTCTTTCCCCCCAACTCCAGTATGTTCACCTGTTTGGTTTCTTAAATTCCATGTATGAATATAATCATGATATTTGTCTTTCTCTGATTGACTTATTTCACTTTTGTAATATAGTCTAGCTCCATCCATATCATAGCGAATCACAAGATTTCATCTTTTTGATGACTGAGTCGTATTCGATTGTGTGTACACACCACATCTTCTTTATCCATTCATCAGTCAGTGGACATTTAGGCTCTTCCCATAGTTTGGTTACTATTGATATTGTTGCTATGAATATCAGGGTGCATGTATCCCTTCAAATCTGTATTTTTTTTAATCCTTTGGGTACCTATTTAGTAGCATAATTCCCAGATGGTAGGGTAGTCCTATGGTTAACTTTCTGAGGAACCTCCATACTATTTTCCAGAATGGCTGCACCAGTTTGCATTCCCACCAAAAGGACAAGAGGGTTCTCCCTTCTCTGCATCCTTTCCAACATCTGTATTTCCTGTATTGTTAATTTTAACAATTCTGACAGGTGTGTAGTAATATGTCATTGTGATTTTGCTTTGTATTTCTGTGATGATGAGTGATGTTGAGCATCATTTCATGTGTCTATTACCCATCTGAATGTCTTCCTTGGAAAACTATTTATTCATGACTTCTGCCCATTTCTAAACTGGATTCCTTGTGTTTTGGGTATTGAGTGCAATAAGTTCTTTATAGATTTTAGTTACTAACCCATTGTTAGGTATGTCATTTGCAAATATCTTCTCCCATTAAGTAGGCTGCCTTTTGGGTTTTGTTGATTGTTTCCTTCACTATGCAGAGCTTTATTTTTTTTTTAAGACTTTATTTATTTATTTGACAGAGATCACAAGTAGGCAGAGAGGCAGGGTGAGAGAGAGGGAGAAGCAGACTTCCTGCTGAGCAGAGAGCCCTATGCAGGGTTCAATCCCAGGACTTTGGGATCCTGACCTGAGCTGAAGGCAGAGAATTTAACCCACTGAGCCATTCATCACCATTCACTGAAAAGACTTTTATCCGTTGAATATTCTTTCCTGCTTTGTTGAAGATTAGTTAACCATATAGTTGTGGCTCCATTTCTGGATTTTTCTCCTCTTCTCCATTGATATATGTATATGTTTTTGTGCCAGTACCATACTGTCTTGATCACTACAGCTTTGTAATATAGCATTAAATCCAGAATGAGCATGCCCTCAATTTTAGTATTCTTTTTCAAGGTTCCTTTGGCTATTCAGGGTCTTTTGTGGTTCCATATAAATTTTAGGGTTGTTTGTTCTAGTTCTGTGAAAAATGCTGGTGGTATTTTGGTAGTGATTGCATTAAATGTGTAAATTCCTTTGGGAAGTACGCACCTTTTTTTTTTAAGATTTTATTTATTTATTTGACAGAGAGAAATCACAAGTAGATGGAGAGGCAGGCAGAGAGAGAGAGGGGGAAGCAGGCTCCCCGCTGAGCAGAGAGCCCAATGCG